>NW_026652144.1:0-10000 GCF_029873635.1 Malania oleifera
ACCATAAACCCTAATCCCTAAACCCTAAACACAAAACCCTAAATCATAAACATTAAACACTAAACCGTAAATCCTAAACCCTAAACCGAGAACCCTAAACGCTAAACTCGAAAACCTAAACCCATAAACCCTAAAACCTTGACACCAAAAATCCAAAACCCTAAACCCTAAACCCTAAAACATAAACCCTAAACCCTAAACCCTAAAACGTAAACCCTAAGCCCTAAACCATAAAAACTAAACCTATAACCCTAAACCCAAAACCAAAACCCTAAACTCTAAACCCTATATACTAAACACTAAACCCCAAACCCTAAACTCTAAATACTAAATCCAAAACCCTAAACCCTAAACCCTAAACCCTAAACCCAAAACCCAAAAAATGAAACCCTAAAACCTAAATACCTAAACCCTAAACCCTAAAACATAAACCCTAAAACCTAAAACCTAATCCTTATAAACAAAACCATAAATACAAACCCTAAACCCTAAACCTTTAACCCTAAAGCCTAAATCCTAAACCCTAACCCAAAATCCTAACCCTAAATCGAAAACCAAAAACCCTAAACCCTAAACCCTAAACCGCAAACCCTAAACCTTAAACCCTAAATACCAAACACTAAACCCTAAACCCTAAACCCAAAACCCTAAGCCCTAAAACCCTAAACCCTAAACCTTAAACCCCAAATCCAAAACCATAAACCCTAAACCCTAAACCCTAAACCCTAAATCCTAAACTTCTAAACCATAAACCCTAAACCCTAAACCCTGAATCCAAAAAACTAAACTCTAAACCCTAAACCCTAAACCCTAAAACCTAGACCCCACAAAGCCTAAACCCAAACCCCTAACCCCTAAACCCTAAACTTTAAATACAAACCACAAAACCCAAAACCCAAAACCCTAAACACTAAATCGTCAAACCCTAAACCCTAAATCCAAAACCCTAAACACAAAACCCTAAACCCTAAACCCAAAACCCTCAACCCTAAACCCTCAACCCTAAACCCTAAAACCTAAATCTTAAACCCTAAACCCTTACCCCAAAAACTAAAACCCCCAACCCTAAATCCTAAAGACTAATCAGTAAACCCTAAACGCTAAACTCTAAACCCCAAACCCAAAACCCTAAACCCTAAACCCTAAACCCTAAACACTAAACCCTAAACCATAACCCTAAACTCTAAACCCTAAACCCTGGACCCTAAAAATCCAAAACCCTAAACCCTAACCGCTAACCCAAACCCTAAGCCCTAAACCCAAAACGCAAAACCCTATAACCCAAAACCCTAAACCCTAATCCCTAAACCCTAAAACCTAAACCCTAATCCCTAAACCCTAAACCCTAAATCCTAAACATTAAATACTAAACCCTAAATCCTAAACCCTAAACCCTAAACCCTAAAACCTTGACCGTAAAAACCCTAAAACCTAAACCCTAATCGCTAAACCCTAAACCCTAAACCCTAAACTGTAAATCCTAAACCCTAAACCCTAAACGCTAAAAATTAAAACCTAAACCCTAAACCCTAAAACCTTGACCCCAAAAACCCTAAACCCCAAACCCTAAAACCTAAACACCTAAAACCTAAATCCTAAACCCTAAACCCTAAACACTAACCCTAAACCCTAAACTGTAAACCCTAAATCCTAAACCCTAACCCTAAACCCTAACCATTAACCCAAAACCCAAAAACTCTAAACCCCAAACCCTAAACCCTAAACCCTAAGCGGTAAAACCCTAAACCCCCAACATTAAACCCCAAATCCAAAACCATAAACCCAAAACCGTAAACCTTAAACCTTAAACCCTAAACCCTAAAACCTAAACCCTAAAACCTAAATCCTAAACCCTGAAGCCTAAACCCTAAACCCTAAACCCTAAACCCTAAACACTAAACCCAAAACTGTCACCCAAAACCCTAAACCCTAAACCCTAATCCCTCGACCCCTAAAAACCCTAAACCCTAAACCCTAACCCCTAAACCCAAAACCCTAAATACTAAACACTAAATACTAAACCCTAAACCCTAAACACTATACCGCAAAGCCCTAAACCCAAAACCTTAAACCCTAAATCCAAAACCCTAAACACTTAACCTTATACTCTAAACCCTAAACCCAAAACCCTAAACCCTAAACCCAAAACCCTAAACCCTAAACCCTAAACCCTAAAACCTAAACCCTAAACCCTAAACCTTCTTCCCTAAACCCAAAACCCTAAACCCTAAACAATAAATACTAAACACTTAACCCTAAACCCTAAACTCTAAGCCCTAAACCCAAAACCTGAAACCCTAAACCATTAATACTAAACACAAAACACTAAACCCTAAACCCTAAAACCCTAAACCCTAAACCCTAAATCAAAAACCCTAAATCCTAAACCCTAAACCCTGAACCCTAAAACCTAAACAACTAAAACCTAAACCCTAAACCCTAAACCCAAAACCCTAAACACTAAACCCAAGACCCTAACCCAAAACCCAAAACACAAACCCTAAACCCTAAATCCAACCCTAAACCGTAAACCCTAAACCCTAATACTGAAACCCTAAAAGCTAAACCCCTAAACACCTAAACCCTAAACCCTAAACCCTAAACTTTAGACCCTAAAAACCCTAAACCCTAATACCTAAACCCTAAAACCAAAACACCAAAAACCTAAATGCTAAACCCTAAAATCGAAACCCTAAACACTAAACCATAAACCCTAGCCCTAAACCCTAAACCCTAAACCCTAAACCCTAAACCCTAAACCCTAAACCCTAGACCCTAAAAACCCTAAATCCTAAACGCTAAACCCAAACCCAAACCCCAAACCCTAAGCCCTAAACCGGAAACGCTAAACCCTAAACCCTACCCTAAACTCTAAACGCTAACCCCTAAACCCTAAGCCCTAAACCCTAAACCCTAAACCCTAAACCCTAAACCCGAAACCCTAAACCCTAAATACTAAACACTAAACACTAAATTGTAAATCGTAAACCCAAAACCCTAAAACCTAATACCCTAAACCCTAAACCCTAAACCCTAAACCCTAAATCCAAAACCCTAAACCCTAAAAACTAAACCCTAAACCCTAAACCCTAAACCCTAAACCCTTAACACCAAACCCTAAACCCTAAACCCTAAACACAAAACCCAAAACCCTAACCCTAAACCCTAAACCCTAAACCTAAAACCCTAAACCATAATACTTAAGCCCTTAAACCGAAAAACCTAAAACCTAAAGACCAAACCTCAAAACCCAAAACCCTAAACCCTAAACACTAAACACTAAACATATACCCTAAACCCTAAACCCTAAATCCTAAACCCTAAACCCTAAACCCTAAATACTAAACAAAAAACCCTAAACCCTAAACCTTAAATCCAAAACCCTAAACCCTAAACCCTAAACCCTAAACCCTAAACCCTAAACCCTAATACCGAAACCCTAAAACCTAAACACCTAAACCCTAAACCCTAAACCCTAAACCCTAAACCCTAAACTTTAGACCCTGAAAACCCTAAACCCTAAACCCTAAACCCTAAAACCAAAACACCAAAAAGATAAACGCTAAACCCTAAACCCTAAACACTAAACCATAAAGCCTAGCCCAAAACCCTAAACCCTAAACCCTAAACCCTAGACACTAAAAACCCTAAATCTCCTAAACCCTAAACCCAAACCCAAACCCTAAGCCCTGAACCTGAAACGCTAAACCCTAAACCCTCCCATAAACTCTAAACGCTAACACCTAAACCCTAAGCCCTAAACCCTAAACCATAAACCCTAAACCCTACACCCTAAACCCGAACCCCTAAACCCTAAACCCTAAACCCCAAACCCTAAACCCTAAAACTTTAAACCCTAAACCCAATGCCCAAAACCCTAAACCTTAAATACTAAACACTAAACCCTAAACCCTAAACTCTAAACCCTAAACCCTAAAACCCTAAACCCTAAACCAAAAATCCAAAACCCTAAACCCTAAACCCTAAACCCTGAAACCTAAAACCTAAACAACTAAAACCTAAACCCTAAACCCTAAAGCCAAAACTCTAAACACTAAACCCAAGACCCTAACCGAAAATCGAAAACCCTAAATCCTAAACCCTAAACCCTAAACCCTAAATACTAAAAGCTAAAACCAAAACTCTAAACCCTAATCTCTAACCCTAAACCCTAAACCCTAAAGCCTAGGCCCTAAAAACCCTAAACCCTAATCCCAAACCCTAAACCCTAAATTCGAATCCCAAAACTCTATGACCCTAAACCCTAAACACTAAACCCTAAACCCTAAACCCTAATACCCAAAACCCTAAATCCTAAACACTAAACCCTAAAGCCTAAATCTTAAACCCTAAACCCTAAACCCTAAACCCTAAACAGTAAACAGTAAACCCTAAACCCTAAACCCTAAACCTTAAACCCTAACTCCAAACCCTAACCCTAAAACCCTAAACCCTAAACTCGAAATCCTAAACCCAAAACCCTATAACCCTAAACCCTAAACCCTAAGCCCTAAACCCTAAACCCTAAACCTTTAACCCTAAACCGAAAACCTTAAACCCTAAATACTAAGCATTAAATCCAAAACCCTAAAACCTAAACCCTAAACCCGAAACACCAAACCCAATAACACAAAACCAAATACCCGAAACCTGAAGGCAGATATCTAAACCCTAAACCCTAAACCCTAAACCCTAATTCCCTAAATCCTAAACCCTAAATCGCCCTAAACCCTAAATACGAAACACTAAACCCTAAACCCTAATCCCTAAACCCTAAACTCTAAGACCTTAAACCCTAAACCTTGAATCCAAAACCCTAAACACTAAACCCTAAACCATAAACCCTAAACCCTAAAATCTAAACCCTAAAACCAAAACCCTAAACCATAAACCCTAAACCCTAAATACTAATCCCAATACCCTAAACACAAAACCCAAAACCCAAAACCCGAAACCCTAAGCCCTAAACCCTAAACCCTAAACCCAAAACCCCAAATCTTAAACCCAAAACCCAAAACCCTATATACTAGTCACTAAACCCTAAACCCTAAACTCTAAACCCTAAACCCTAAACCCTAAACACTAAACCCTAGTACCGCAAACCCTAAACCCTAATCCCTAAACACAAAACCCTAAACCCTAAACCCTAAACAAAACCCTAAACCCTAAACCATAAAACCAAAACCCTTAAACCAAAACACCTAAAACCTACACACTAAACCCTAAACCCTAAATCCTAAACCCTAAATAGAAAACACTAAACCCTAGACCCTAAACTCTAAACCCTAAACCCTAAACCCGAAACTCTAAAACCCTAGACTGTAAACTGTAAACCCAAAAACCTAAATACTAAACACTACACCCTAAACTCTAAACCCAAAACCCTGAAACCCTACACCCTAAACCCAAACCCCTAAACCCTAAACCCTAAACCCCAAACCCTAAACCCTAAAACTTTAAACCCTAAACCCAATGCTCTAAACCCTAAACCTTAAATACTAAACACTAAACCCTAAACTCTAAACCCTAAATCCTAAAACCCTAAACCCAAAACCAAAAATCCAAAACCTGAAACCCTAAACCCTAAACCCTGAAACCTAAAACCTAAACAACTAAAACCTAAACCCTAAACCCTAAAGCCGAAACTCTAAACAATAAACCCAAGACCCTAACCGAAAATCGAAAACCCTAAATCCTAAACCCTAAACCCTAAACCCTAAATACTAAAAGCTAAAACCAAAACTCTAAACCCTAATCTCTAAACCCTAAACCCTAAACCCTAAATCCTATGCCCTAAAAACCCTAAACCCTAAACCCTAATCCCAAACCCTAAACCCTAAACTCGAATCCCAAAACCCTATAACCCTAAACCCTAAACACTAAACCCTAAACCCTAAACCCAAATACCCTAAACCATAAATCCTAAACACTAAACCCTAAACCCTAAAACCTAAACCCTAAACCCTAAACCCTAAACCCTAAACAGTAAACGGTAAACCCTAAACCCTAAACACTAAACCTTAAACCCTAACTCCAAACCCTAACCCTAAAACCCGAAACCCTAAACCCAAAACCCTAAACCCGAAATCCTAAACCCAAAACCCTATAACCCTAAACCCTAAACCCTAAGCCCTAAACCCTAAACCTTAACCCTAAACCGAAAACCTTAAACCCTAAATACTAAGCATTAAATCCAAAACCCTAAAACATAAACCCTAAACCCGAAAACCCCCCCCCCCCCCCCCCCCCCAAACCCAATAACACAAAACCAAATACCCGAAACCTGAAGGCAGATATCTAAACCCTAAACCCTAAACCCTAAACCCTAATTCCCTAAACCCTAAACCCTAAATCGCACTAGACCCTAAATACGAAACACTAAACCCTAAACCCTAAACCCTAAACCCTAAACTATACGACCATAAAACCTAAACCTTGAATCCAAAACCCTAAACACTAAACCCTAAACCATAAACCCTAAACCCTAAAACCTAAACCCTAAAACCTAAACCCTAAACCCTAAACCCTAAACCCTAAATACTAATCCCTAAACCCTAAAAACAAAACCCAAAAACCCAAAACCCGAAACCCTAAGCCCTAAACCCTAAACCCTAAACCCAAAACCCCAAATCTTAAACCCAAAACCCAAAACCCTATATACTAGACACTAAACCCTAAACCCTAAACTCTAAACCCTAAACCCTAAACCCTAAACACTAAACCCTAATACCGCAAACCCTAAACCCTAAACCCTAAACACAAAACCCTAAACCCTAATCCTAAACCCTAAACCCTAAACCATAAAACCAAAACCCTTAAACCAAAACACCTAAAACCTAAACACTAAACCCTAAACCCTAAACCCAAAACCCTAAATACAAAACACTAAACCCTAGACCCTAAACTCTAAACCCTAAACCCTAAACCGGAAACTCTAAAACCCTAAACCCTAAACTGTAAACCCAAAACCCTAAATATTGAACACTACACCCTAAACCCTGAAACCCTAAACCCTAAACCCAAAACCCTAAACCAATACCCTAAACCCTAAAACCCTAAAACCTAAAAAACTAAAACCTAAACCTTAAACCCTAAATGCTAAACCTTGAACACTAAACCGTAAACCCTAACCCAAAACCCTTAATCCTAATCCCTAAACCCCAAACCCTAGAACTTGAAAACCATAAACCCTAACCCCTAAACCCTAAACCATAAATCGCAAACCAACCCTAAACCATAAATACTGAATACTAAACCCAAAACCCCAAACCCTAAACCCTAACCCTGAACCCTAAACCCTAAACCCTAAAATCTAATTCCAAGCTCTAAACCCTACACTCGAATTCCTCAACCCTATAACCCTAAACCCTAAACCCTAAACCCTAAACCATAATACCCTAAACCCTAAACCCTAAACCCTAAACTATAATTCCTGCCTTAAACCCTACACTCAAATTCCTAAACCCTACAACCCTAAACCCTAAACCCTAAATCGTAATACCCTAAACGCTAAACCCCAAATCCTAAACACTAAACCCTAAACCGAAAATCATAAACCCTAAACCCTAAACCCTAAACCCTAAACCGGAAAACCTAAACCCCCCTAAACCCAAAACTCTAAAACCTAAACCATAAAACCAAAACACCTAAACTCTAAACAATAAACCATAAACCCTAAACCCTAAACCCTAAACCCTAAACGCTAAACCCAAAACCATAACACCAAACCCAAAACCCTAAACCCTATAACCTAAACCCTAAACCCTAGACCCTAAAATCCCAAAACCCAAAACCCTAAACCTTAACCCAAAACCCTAACCCTAAAACCCCAAACCTTAAAACCCGAAACCCGATAACACTAAACCCTAAATCGTAAACCCTGTGCTCTAAACCCTAAACCCTAAACCATAAATACTGAACTCCAAAACCTAAACCCTAAACACTAAATCCTAAACACTAAACCATAAACCCGAAACCCTAAACCCTATAACCCTACACCCTAAACCCTAAACCCGAAAACCTAAACACAAAGCCATAAACCCCAAACCCTAAACCCTAATACCCTATAACCGAAAACCTTAAACCCCAACCCTAGACTCTAACCACAAACCCTAAACCCTAAACCTGAAATGGTAAACACTAAACGATAGATCCTAAACCCGAAACCCTAAATACAAAAACCCTAAGCCCATAACCCTAAACCCTAAACCCTATACCCTAGCCCTAAACTCTAACCCTAAATCATAAATAATAAACCCCAAACCCTAAAGCCTAAGCCCTAAACCCTAAACCCAAAACGCTAAACCCTAAACCCTAAATGCTAAACCCTAAACCTCAAACCTTTAACCCTAAACCATAAACCGTAAACACTAAACCCTAAACCCTACCCCTAAACACTAAACCCTAAACCCTAAACCCTAACCCTACACGCTAAACCCTACACCCAAGACTCTAAACCCTAAACCTTAAAACCAAAACACCTAAAACCCTAACCCTAAACCATAAACCCTAAAACCTAAACCCTAAACCAAAACCCTAAACCCTAAACCCTAAACCCTACACACTAGACCCTAAAACCCCTAAACCCTAAATCCTAAACCCTAAACCCAAACCCTAACCCCAAAGCCCAAACCCTAAACTAGAAACGCTAAACCCAAAACCCGATAATCCTAAACCCTAAACCGTATCACCTAAACTGAAAGCCCTAAACTTTAAAGCCTAAACTTTAAACCCTAAACCCTAAAACCTAAAACCTAAAACCTAAACCCAAAACCCTAAGCCCTAAATACTAAACATAAAACCCTAAACCCTAAACCCTAAACCCAAAAACCCTAAGCCCTAAACCCTAAACCATAAATCCAAAACGCTAAACCCTAAATCCTAAACCCTAAAACCTAAACACCTAAACCCTAAACCCTAAACCCTAAACACTAAACCCAAAACCCTAAACCCTAAATAGTAAACTCTAAACCCTAACCCTAAACCCTAAACCCTAAACCCTAAACCCTAAACCCTAAATACTACAAACTATACCCTATACCTTAAACCCTAGACCCCAAACCCTAAACCCTAAACCCTAAACCCTAAACCCTAAACACAAAATCGTAAACCCTAACCCTAAACCCTAAACCCTAAACCTAAAGCCCTAAACCCTAAACCCTAAACCATAAAACCTAAACCCTAAAACCTAAACACGTAAAACCTAAACACTAAACCATAACCCTAAACCCTAAACCCCAAACCCTAAAGCCAAAACCCTAAACCCTAAACCTTAAACCCTAAATACTAAACACTAAACCCTAGACCCTAAACTCTAAACCCTAAACCCTAAACCCGAAACTCTAAAACCGTAAACCGTAAATCGTAAACCCAAAACCCCAAACCCTAAACCCTAAATACTAAACACTAAACCCTAAACCCTAAACCCTAAACTCTAAACCCTAAAACCCTAAACCCTAAACCCAAAACCCTAAACCCTAAACCCTAAACCCTAAATCCAAAACCCTAAACCCTAAACCCAATACCCTAAACCCTAAAACCTAAACAACTAAAACATAAACCCTAAACCCTAAACGCTAAACCCTAAACACTAAACCCTAAACCCTAACCCAAAACCCTAAACCCTAAACCCTAAACCCTAAACCCTAAACCATAAATACTAAACACTAAACCGCAAACCCTAAACCCTAAACCCTAAACTCTAATGCCTAAAGCCTAAACCCTAATACCCTAAACCAAAAACCCAAATCCATAGGCCCTAAAAACCCTAAACCCTAAACTATAATTCCAAGCCCCAAACCCTACACTCGAATTCCTAAACCCTATAACCCTAAACCCTAAACCTTAATACCCTAAACCCTAAACCCTAAATCCTAAACACCAAACCGTAATCCCTAAACCCTAAACCTTAAACCCAAAACCCAAAACCCAAAACCCTAAACCCTAAATACTAGACACTAAACCCTAAACCCTAAACTCTAAACCCTAAACCTTAAACCCT
>NW_026652144.1:12500-23930 GCF_029873635.1 Malania oleifera
CCTAAACCCTAAACCCTAAACCCCAAACCCTAAACCCTAAACCCTAAACACTAAACCCTAAACCCTACCCCTAAACCCTAAACCCTAAACCCTAAACCCTAACCCTAAATGCTAAACCCTAAACCCTAAACTCTAAAACCTAAACCTTAAAACCTAAACACCTAAAACCTAAACACCTAAAACCCAAACCCTAAACCCTAAACCCTAAAACCTAAACCCTAAACACTAAACCCTAAACCCAAACCCTAAACCCTAAACCCTAAACCAAAAACCCTAAACCCTACACACTAGACCCTAAAACCCCTAAACCCTAAATCCTAAACCCTAAACCCAAACCCTAACCCCAAACCCCAAACCCTAAACCAAAAACGCTAAACCCAAAACCCGATAATCCTAAACCCTAAACCCTAAACCGTATCACCTAAACCCAAAGCCCTAAACTTTAAAGCCTAAACCCTAAACCCTAAACCCTAAACCTGAAACCCTAAGCCCTAAATACTAAACATTAAACCCTAAACCCAAAACCCAAAACCCTAAATCCAAAAACCCTAAGCCCTAAACCCTAAACCATAAACTCAAAATGCTAAACCCTAAATCCTAAACCCTAAACCCTAAACCCTAAACCCTAAACCCTAAACCCAAAATACTACAAACTAGCAGCCACGACAGCCCCTGCTGTCCACTTTGCTCCGGCCAGCAGAGAAGTCCCTCCTTGCAGCAACACAGCAGCAGCGTGCTGCTAGCAGACGCCACAGACAGCAGCAAGCCCCTCCAGAAGCATCCTCCATGAACAGAGCACCAGCAGCTGAGGTTACTGCTGCAACTCCGGCCAACTAGCAAACCAGCCGTGGGCTTCTTCCTGCTCCAGCACAGCCACGCCTCAGCCTACACTCGACGTTCATCAAGCCTCCATCCCCACATCAGATTGCCAAGCTGCTGTCTGCAGCAACCCGAGGCCAGCTGCTGCAAGAACTTCTCCAACACAGCCACGCCCCAGCCTTCACGGCTTTGCTCTTCACTTTCTCTTCTTTCTCTCCTTTCCTTGTCTTTTTAAATTGCAATTGAATAATTTTTATTTTATTTTATTTATTAAAGTTAATCTGCATTTAAGATTTGAATATTTGTTACGTAGTTTTTTTGAAAGTTTAGTTTTTATTCATTTATCTTGCCCTTAATTAATGTTAGTGCTAGCTTTGAAGAATTTAAGTTAATTGCTTTCTATTTATAGTTCTTTGGTCTATCTCTTAAAAAAAATAATAAAAATAAAATAAAAAGAAAAATGTTTTTGTTTTAAAGAATTTAAACTAGTTTTTTTTTTCTTCCAAAAATCTAATCTTTTTGTCGAAGCTCGGTTTAATTAGGGTCAGTTTGATTAAAGTTTGTAATTTTTTGTTGTTGTGTTTCGTTGTCGTTCAAACTTAGATTTTTTTTATGTGTTTGCATTTTGGTTCAAGATTGTGATTTGATTAAAAGTTTGTTTTTTTTTAGTGTGTGTGTGTTTGATTGAGTGTCCATTGCATGTTTTTAATTCCTTATTTGTAGTTGCCATATTTTATAATGCATGTTTAGGTATTTCCTTAAGTAGAATAGAATTTCCATACTTGTTTTTTTTTATTTATTTTAATTTAGTGAATGTTAGTTTTAAGGTTTTTAAATTACGTGCCATTTAATTTGTCAGAAGAAAAATTGAACAACCTTGAAAACTCCAAATCTGAAATAAGTTCAGTACATTTTTATTTTCGATTGGAAGAACGTAAAATCTTAGATTAAAACGCATTCCCTGAGAGGACGATCTAGCCCTTGGGCTTTATTACACGACGTAACTCCTATACTTGGGATAGCTTTCGAGCTGCTCATTTTTCGAGTGAGTAAAGTTTTTGGCGCCGTTGCCGGGGAATTTCTAGTTTTAATTTCGAATTATGCGTTTTCCCAATTATTTTTTATTTTTTTTAAATAAATAGAAAAAAAGGAAAAAATTGAAAATTGAAAAATTGAAAAAAATTTGTCTGTTGCCATGTTAGTGGATTTCTGTTGACCATTGTGATGTTTGATGCCCTGGGTTTGAGATAATTCGAATCGATTGTGTAGACTTTCACCTAGCACCAGTAGGGATACACATAGCACCGAGTCTGACTATTCACCTGTTAGTCCTGCGAGTGATTCTGAATTTGAGCTGAATAATCTGTTTGGCCATTATTTTGAAGAAGTTATGGCTGCACATGCACCACGTACATTTGAAGATTTTCTACAGCCTGCACGCACATCTACACCTTCATGCATTGTGTTGCCACAAGATGCACTGAATTTCACTCTTAAGCATGGCATGTTATCTGTGATTCCCTAATTTCACGGGATGGACTCTGAGAGTCCATACCAACACTTGACAGACTTTGAGATGGTTTGCACCACTTTCATTAATAGGGTTGGGACTGATGAATACATTAAACTACGTTTTTTTCCCTTTTCTCTGAAAGATAGGGCAAAAATCTAGTTTAATTGTTTGCGCCCTAACTCTATTACTATCTGGGCTGAAATGCAGCGTGAGTTCTTACATAAGTTCTTTCCTCTTCAGAGAACTTAGTACCTGCAGGAGCAGATCAGTCAATTCATGCAAAAAGATGGCGAGACATTCCAGGCATGTTGGAAGAGATTCAAGGACTTAATGAACATATGCCCGCACCATGGTTTCGAATCGTGGAGGTTAGTGAACTATTTTTTTACTGCTCTAACCCCTGTGTGCAAACAATTTGTTTAGTCTATGTGCAATGGGATGTTCTTCCGTAAGGAACCAGACGAGGGCTTATCATTTTTAGATTATCTCGCTGAGAGTGCCCAGCAGTGGAACGCATGACCTGAACGGGTGCCGATAGCTGCCTAACCTATCCGAGCAATCAGTGGCGAGGGCAGATATGAGGTCAAAGAGGACACTAGCTTACAGGCCCTTGTAGCTACATTATCTAAAAAATTGGAAGTCATGGAATCCAAAAAGTCGAAAGCTGAGATTTGCACGATTTGTGAGACTTCAGACCACAGACCTCAGGATTGTCAATTCTTACCTATGTTGCAAAAGAGCAGATCTGATCAGGTGTCATCGGCGAATTGGGTTAACAAGACACAGAATCAGCCGCTCTCAA
The DNA here is from genome assembly GCF_029873635.1 of Malania oleifera. Taxonomy (NCBI): domain Eukaryota; kingdom Viridiplantae; phylum Streptophyta; class Magnoliopsida; order Santalales; family Ximeniaceae; genus Malania; species Malania oleifera. Next base: position 15,635 of record NW_026652144.1, read on the forward strand.
ACACTTACAACCCGGGGTGGCGGAATCATCCAAACCTTCAATAGAGAAATGATCAGCCTAGTCCATCATCTTCACGGTATCAGCAGGCACCTCAATCATATGCACAGCCTCTGCAACCAACATACAATCCAGTCGTAGCTCCTCAACCGCAGTATCAATCGCAACAGTTTCCTCGAAGCTACGCACCACCAGGATTCCAACCAGCGTTAGTCCCCATTCCAGTAAAGAAAGCTTCTGATGATAGTGTAGCGCAGGTGGCAACCATGCTCCAGCAATTCATGCAATTGCAAGTTACGACCAATGGAGAACTGAAAGATGCCATAAGCAAGATGAGTACACAGCTTAATACCCTGGAAAAAGGAAAATCCTTACACAGCCTCAGCCTAATCCCCAGGTATACAGACAGCAACAACAGTCAGTGCACAATGTTTCAGGGGATGCGTATAAGTCAGCAAAAGTAGTTATTACCTTGCGAAGTGGAAAATAAGTTTCCCATCCTGAATTACCTACTGATCAATAGCTAGCCGCGTTGACACTTGAGGTGGTAGATGAGACAGATACAGGAAAGAAAAAATCAGATGAGGCTAGCTCGAGTTCTACAACACCCAATAAGAAGGTGGATGAGCCAGTTAAGGAATACCAACCTGTGGTCCCATACCCTCAGCGTTTGACATATGGACAAAAGAACAAGTATCATACGGAGATTCAAGAGATATTCAAGCAGGTAAAAATCAACATCCCACTCTTAGATGCCATACAACAAATCCCAGCATATGCAAAATTTCTAAACGACCTATGCACAGTAAAAAGGAAATTAAATGTGAAGAAAAAGGCTTTCTTAACTGAGCAGGTCAGTGCATTGATTCTTAGTCAGACTCCATAGAAACTTAGAGATCCTGGGTCCCCTACGATACCAATCATGATCGGTGAATCTCGTATTGGGAGAGCTCTACTTGACCTTGGGAGTAGTGTGAATCTGCTTCCGTCTTCTTTATATGACCAGCTGGGTTTATGTGAATTGAAGAGAACTACTATGATGCTACAGTTGGCAGACAAATTTGTAAAGGCTCCACGAGGTATTATTGAGGATGTTTTGGTTCAGGTTGACAAATTTTACTATCCTGTGGATTTCGTTGTTTTGGATATGCAGCAGCCTGTTTCCACTGTATATCAGGCTCCTGTCATTTTGGGGAGACCATTCCTTGCTACTTCAAACGCCCTGATTAACTGTCGGAGCGGAGTCCTCAAGCTCACATTTGGGAACATGACACTGGAAATGAATGTTTTTAATGCTCATAGGATGTCAAGTGGGTGTGATGACGCAGATACTCATGCAGTCGATGTGATAGATGACTTAGACACTTCAGAGCTACTGTCGGTATTCGACGTCGATGCCGCACTTGAAAATGACTCTTTCGCACAGTTTGAAGGGATTGATGAATTATTGCTAGAATCAGGGGAACAGATCCCAGATAGTGTTCCTCATATGTTTGATGCAAGTTATACAAGTAGTTGGCGTAAGCCTACATTTGAGGCCATTGACCTACCAGAAATTCTAAAGTCATCCGTAGAAGAAATTCCAACACTTGAGTTGAAACCATTGCCTGCCGAGCTGAAATATGCTTTCTTGGGTCCAGTAGATGGCACATTCCCTATGGTAATTTCTTCACACCTTACTTTTGAACAAGAAACTAAATTATTACAGGTACTTCGAGAGCATCGAGGAGCGATTGGATGGACTATCGCTGACATCAAGGGTATCGACCCTTCCATTTGCACTCATAACATCTTCCTCGAAGGAGACGCTAAACCAATTCAAGATGCACAAAGGAGGCTGAATCCAGCCATGAAAGAGGTGGTAAAAAACGAAGTGCTGAAATTATTAGCTGCTGACATCATCTATCCGATCTCCGATAGCAAATGGGTAAGCCCAACACAGGTAGTTCCAAAAAAATCTGGTTTGACTGTCATTGAAAATACTAATGGAGAATTGATCCCATCTAGGAAAGTAACGGGTTGGAGAATGTGCATTGATTATCGTAAATTGAATTCGGCTCGCCAAAAAGATCATTTCCCGTTACCTTTCCTAGATCAGATATTAGAGAAAGTAGCTGGTAATTCTTTTTATTGTTTCTTTGATGGATTTTCTGGTTACTATCAAATTTCCGTAGCACCTGAGGACCAAGAGAAGACTACTTTCACTTGTCCCTTTGGCACCTTTGCTTTCCGCAGAATGCCATTCGATCTATGCAATGCCCCTGCTACTTTCCAACGCTGTATCTCTGATATGTTAGATGATATGTGCAAAATTTTTATGGATGACTTTTCTGTGTTCGGTAAGTCTTTTGATCATTGTTTGACACATTTAATTGTGATTTTGAAAAGATGTGAGGAAAAGAATTTACTTCTAAACTAGGAAAAAGGTCAATTTATGGTACGTAGTGGTTTAGTACTTGGACATTTGGTTTCTGAGCGTGGTATAGAAGTTGACAGGGCCAAGGTAGAGTTGATTTCTTAGTTACCTATCCCTAAGACAGTCCAAGATATTCGTTCCTTCCTTGGTCATGCTTCTATAGACATTTTATTGAGGGCTTCAGTTGTATTGCTAAACCATTATGTACCTTGTTGCAAAATGAAACTGAATTTGTGTGGACTGATGATTGTCAACAGGCCTTTGAAACACTAAAGCGACATTTGACTATTGTGCCTATCATGCAACCTCCTCGGTAGGACTTGCCATTTGAGATCATAACCGACGCTAGCGACTACGCTCTTGGTGCTATTCTAGGTCAACGAATTGATAACAAGTCGTCAGTTATTTATTATGCTAGTCGAACTTTGAATGATGCTCAGAGAAATTATACTACCACTGAGAAGGAATTGCTAGCTGTTGTTTTTGCTTTAGAAAAATTTCGCTCTTATGTCATTGGTGCACTTGTCATTATTTTTACTGACCACTCTGCTTTGAAATATTTATTAGCAAAGAAGGACGCCAAGCCCAGGTTGATTAGGTGGATTCTACTCCTCCAGGAATTCGATATCACCATACGCAATAAAAAGGGCATGGAAAACGTTGTAGCTGACCATCTTTCTCGGTTGCAACTACCCGAGGTACCGGTGTCCCCTCCCTTGAATGATGACATTCCTGATGAACGTCTCTTTGCTGTGTCACGCGCTCCATGGTTCACCGACATTGTGAATTATCTCGTCACCGACCGAATGCCAGACCATTGGCTCACCCAGGACAAGCGTAAGTTCCTAGCTGAGGTAAGACATTATTATTTTGATAATCCATACCTGTTCAAATATTGTTCTGACCAATTGGTGCGTAGATGTGTTCCAGATGATGAATTTAATTCTATGATGCATTTTTGCCATGGTGGGACACGTGGAGGCTACTTTGCTGCTAAGAAAACTATTTCAAAAATATTACAAAGTGGACTCTACTGGCCTACCATGTTTAAAGATGTTGAAAATTTTTGTAAAGCATGTGAGGCCTGTCAAAAATTAGGAAAAATTACTGCCAAGAATGAAATGCCTATGTCCCCTATATTGACTCTTGAGATTTTTGATTGTTGGGGTATTGATTTTATGGGACCTTTCCCCATTTCTTTCGGGCATTCTTACATTTTAGTTGCTGTGGACTATGTTTCTAAATGGGTGGAGGCAATACCTTGTCGAACCAATGACCACAAGGTTGTCATACGTTTTCTCAAAGAGTTATTTGCACGCTTTGGCATGCCCAAGGCAATCATTAGTGATGGAGGGTCCCATTTCTGTAACAAACCTTTTGAAAAACTCATGCAAAAATATGGTGTAACCCACAAAGTCTCTGCCCCTTACCACCCTCAGACCAATGGTCAAGCTGAATTGGCCAATAGAGAGATCAAAACGATACTTGAGAAAACCACGCGTCCTAATCGTAAGGATTGGTTAGAAAAACTTGTTGATGCACTTTGGGTCTACTGAACAGCTTTCAAGACAAACTTAGGGATGTCTCCCTACAGGTTAGTATACGGTAAGGCATGTCATTTACCTGTTGAAATTCAGCATCGTGCTTTATAGGCTATCAAACAGATTAACCTTTCACTTGATGATGCCACAGGTTTAAGAAAATTGCAGGCATGCGAGCTTGAAGAATCTCGAAGGGACGTTTATGATAATGCTCGTTTGGCTAAGGAGCGGATGAAGTTGCTACATGATAGGAACATCAAAGAAAAACAACTTTTCCCTTCTCAGCAAGTGCTACGCTATGACTCCCGACTGCATGTGTTTTCTGGGAAATTGAAATCCTGGTGGGGTGGTCCGTATATTGTTGAAAGAGTTCATTCTCATGGTGCGGTAGAGATTGTAGATCCGAAGAATGACCACCTCTTCACAGTCAATGGACAGCGCCTAAAGCCTTTCATGACCCCATTCGATGTCAACAAAGAGGTCTTGCTTTTGCAAGACCCTAGGGGAGTCCTTTGACCTTTCTATGCTACTGTTTTTTTTTTTTCGTTTATTTGTTTTAGTTGTGTTTTTCCCTTTCTTTCTTGTTACATTAGTCAGTAGTACTTTTCCATTAGTTGTTTACCGTGCACAATTTTATTTCCCCTGCGCTTTCACATTGAGGACAATGTTCCACTTTAGTTGGGGGGGAGGTGAGTATTCGCATGTAACACTATGCACGTACACATACCGAGTTTTTAATTTAAAAAAAAAATCAAAAAATCAAAAAGAGAGAGAAAGGAAGGAGGAGCACTGAGGAATTGCACTGCACTATGTCATGCTTAACACTGTGTGTACCTTTCACATACTCATGTATAACTTACGAATTACACACTTGAGTCAATAATGCATAGTTTCTCTTTATGATCTTATGACTCCATGAAGAATCGATTGGTAGTACATTCGCGTTAATTTGACTATATAATTTCCTGTATCTACATGCATCTCACGAGGCTAAATAAACACATTCACATGATTCATTGCACTTAGGGTTTCCTGTGAGCATTGAGAGAGCACCCATGGTGACTATGACACCTTGTGAGATATCCTTAAGCTATTTATCGTCCTTTTGAGTATCAAATCAGAGTTCATAGAACTCAAATCTCTTTTTCTGGATGATTCCTTTGTACGCTAGTCTTTGTTTTTGATTTTCTAGCCTAGAGGTGACACCTAGTGGGGAGATAGAAACCTAGGTCTTGTAGCCTACTCAAAATGTGAAGGCTGAGCCACCCCTAGAGATAGACTTAGTTCATGAACTCCTATTCGAGCTCAATTCCCATTGATGGTATGAAGATTACACAAGAAGTGTTAAGATTGTCCTAATTGATCAAGAAAAGACAAAAAAATGAAGAATGAGTAGAAGAAAGAACAAGAAATACACATGCGCATGAAATGAAATGTCAGTGCCGGTCTAAATACATATCACAAAAAGTCAAGGACGACACATATTTTCCACGTATGAAGATTCGTCAACCGATTAATGCCTCAGATGTATTCACGACAAGTTTGTGAATGAGTTGATCTAGGGTGGTCTCAGTTGGATACGGCGAGTAGGTGAGAAGATGCTAGGGTGAAGGACCCGACACCTCATAGATAGGCTAGATCCTTTCCAGACTAGTCCACTCCATATACTTAGCGTTGTTCCTTTTAATATGTGGGATGTTTGATTGCAACACTCCTCCTCACATATGATGAGTGAACCCATTTTCTTTGAGTGTTCTTGAGGGTATACAGTTAGGCTGAGTCAAAGCGACCGTTCTGTAGGTGTCCACTGGCGTCCTAGGTATACTGAGTCACACACATCACACACACCTCGAGAGTTTACCTATTTATACTTGAGCTTATATGATTGCATTAACTCTGAATGTGCCACTGATTAACTTTATGTGAGTACACTACTCTCAAATCACATATAAACGATGAAACTTACATGAGTGACGTGCTTTGGAGTCGTGTGCATTGAATATGAACGAGCTTGTGTGAAATTCAGTTATGTTCTTGTATATGAAGTGGTATAATTATGTTGCTTGTGCACTAATTTCATGATCATCGGAGTATGTAGTTGTAGACACCACCCTGAGATTCATTCACGTCATTTGCTAGAGATTAGAAAAACGTTAGTTAGGGGGTGTGATTACGCGCCGAAACTGCGTAATTGGACGTTTAACCCGGGCTTTACGGTTTATATTTTTACTTAAATGTCCAAAATTGTCCAATATTTTAATAAAGTGTCAAAATCATCATTCTTGAACTTTATTGTACTATTTATGAAGTTTTGGTAATTTTTTTTGTCGCAGGAAAATTCTCGGGAACCAAAACTGACACCTGTTCATATTTTGGGTATAACTTTTCTGTCCAAGCTCCGATCGAGACGATTCAAATTTCTAGGGAAAGAAGAAAGGATCATCTACAACTTTTGTGTTTTAAGTTTTGTGAGATACATGCTCCAGAAGAGTCAGATTTGTGAAGAACAGAGAACAAATAAAATGAGAAAATAAAAAAATATATTTGAATGAATAGTTGATGTGACCCGGCCACGCATGGTTGGGTCGGGTCAGTGCTATCTGGGTCTAGGGCACCCATTGTCTCCTACTTATGCTCCCCTGTTTCTTCCCCCTGGGTAGACAGCTCCGGCGGGATCCTCTTCTCTTCCTTATTTTTCCTTAGCTTTTGTCTTCTCTCCTCTCTTCTTCTTCTTCGTCTTCTTCTTCTTCTTCTTCTCTTATCCTATCCCCTCTCTTTCCCTTAGTTTTTTCTCTGTCTTCTCTCTTGTTCATTCTTTTCTCCCCTATTTTCCTTAACCTTTTGCAGTCTCTCCCTCTCCCTGTTCCTTCCCTGCTGCACCAGCTTCACGGATCACCCCAGCACTCCTCAGCTCACTAGAGTACCTCCATCCTCTGCAGCATCCTCAACACTCCACCCGAGTCCCTGTTCCACTCCAGGGGCAGCAGCAGGTCCTCTGCAATTTGCTACAATTCTCCATCTCAGACCAGCCTCCACAGTCCCCTACTGCAGCTGAGACCCGAAGCCACAGCAGAAAACCACCAGCCGGAGACTTCTCTGCCAGCAACACAGCACAACAGCGGCTGCCACAGCCAATTCCTCCAATCTGCCAGTACCCGAGAGCTCCACCATAGCAGTTGCTGAGTCTTCCACGGCCTACCATGGCTGCCTCTCTCTCTCTCTTCTTCTCTTTCTCTTTCAGTTTTCTTCTTCACTTTTTATTGTTATTATTATTGTCATTGAGTCTTGAGTTAATTTGTATTGCAATTTATTAAAGTTTTTATTTTTTTTTTCTGTTACTTTGATTATTGTTTAGGGATTTTTGCTTGAAATATTTATTTAGTTTTTTTTTTCTATTGCAGTATTCAGTTATTTATTTATTTCTTTCTTTTCTTTCAATTAAGTTTGTGTTAGATTTGTTTAATGTTTCAATTTAGTAGTTTAATATGGCGATGTCTAGTTTTGTCCTAAAATAAAATAAAAAAAGAAGAAAAAAAAAAGAGATACAAAATATAAAAGTATATTTTTTTTTATCAAAATTCGGTTTAGTTCAGGGTCAATTTCATTGAAGTTTTCGTTTTTATTGCGTTCAGTTACCCTCTGAACTGCTTGAGTTTTTATTCGTGTCTATGTTTATGTGAGTTTTGCTATTGCATATTTAAAGATCAAGGTTGTCATTTTTAATTAGCACATGTTTCGATTTTGTTTGAGTAGATTAGGGTTTCTATTTTGGCTATTTAATTCAGTGCAAGTTAGTTTTAGGATTTTAATTCGAGTGTTTGTTTTATATAAGTTCCAACCAACTTTTAAAACTCCAAATCTGAACTAAGTTCAGTGCATTTTTGTTTTCAATTGGGTAAACGTAAAATTTGATATTAAAACGCATTCCCTGAGGAGACGATCTAGCCCTTGGGCTTAATATTACACGACAGAACTCCTATACTTGGGATAGCTTCTGAGCTGCTCATTTTTTGAGTGAGTCAAGTATATACATGTATTTTACTGTTTTCCATGATTCTGCTTCTGCTGTAATAACCATAACACTATAAAAATTATTCTGTATAAACTATAATGTATGTTTTGAACATAAACTATAATAACTGATCTATAAAATTGTATAACTGACTATCATGTCCCTAAGATTTGTAGAAAACATGCTCACTGTAAAACTGCATATTATGCTTTCTATTAAACCATGTTAAACAGTGTAAATACATAATCCTGTAAAATATTGGATAACTATATCTCTTAAATAAATACTTGTATAATATGCTCTGTAAATTATTGTATATCATGATTCTAT
>NW_026652145.1:0-20000 GCF_029873635.1 Malania oleifera
AACCGGAACCCTAAACCCACACAACTAACACGAACAAAAAAAACCGAAACCAAAACCCAAACCCGAAGCCGTGAACCCTAAAACCTAGGCCCTAAACCTAAACACCAACAAACACCGAAGCCAAACACTAAACCTAACCCGAAACCCGGAACCCTAAACGCGAAACCCGAGGGCGAAACCCGAACCGCAAAACCGAACCCTCAAGCCAAATACCCAACCCCAAACGCAGGCGCCTAAAATCCAAGACCCTAAACCCTAAACCCTAAACCCTAAACGCTAGACCCTAAATCCGAAACCCTAGACCCTAAAACCTAAACCTTATACCGTAAAAGCAAAACCCTAAACCCTAAACACTAAACCCTAAACACTAAACCTTAAACCCCTAAACCGTAAACCCTAAACTCTAAACCCTAGGCCCTAAACCCAAAGCCCTAAAACTTACGTCATAAACCCTAAACCCTAAACCCAAAACCCAAGACTCTAAACAATAAACCCATAAAGCCTAAACCCTAAACCCAAAACCCTAAAAACTAAACCCTAAGACCTAAACAATAAACCCTAAACCCTAAACCCTAATCCCTAAACCCTAAACAATAAACCCTATGCCCATCAAACCTAAACCCTAAACCCAAAACCCTAAACCTTAAACCTTAAAACCTATGCCCTAAACCCTAACCCCTAAAGCGTAAACCCTAAACCTCAAACCCTAAAAATAAAACCCTAAACCCTAAAACCTAACCCTAAACCTTAAACCCAAAACCCTATACCGAGAAAACCATAAACCCTAAACCCTAAACCCTAAACCAAAAACCCCAAACCCTAACCCCTAAACCCTAAACCCTAAACCCTAAAACCCAAAACCGTAAACCCTAAACCCTAGACCTTAAAACCTATGCCCTAAACCCTAAACCCTAAACCCTAAACCCTAAACCATAAACCCTAAAAACTAAACCCTAAATCCTAAACCCTAAACCCTAAAACCCTAAACCCTAAACCCTAAAAACTAAACCCTAAACCCTAAAAACTAAACCCTAAACCCTAATCCTTAAAACCCTAAACCCAAAACCATAAACCTAAAACCCTCAACCCTAAACCCTATAATGCCCAACTCTAACCCTAAACCCAAAATCCTAAAACCCTAAACATTAAACCCTAAACCCAAAAAACCTTAAACCCTAAATCGTAAACCCTAAACCCTAAACCCTAAACCCAAAAAACCCTAAACCCTAAATCCTAAACCCTAAACCCTAAAAACCCTAAACCTTAAACTCTAGACCCTAAATCCTAAACCTTAAACTATAAACCCCTAAGACCTAAAACCTAAACCCTAAACCCTAAACCCTAAACCCACAACCCTCAACCCTAAACACTAAACACTAAACCCAAAACCCAAAAACCCTAAACCCTAAACCCTAAACCCTAAACTCTAAACCCTAAATCCTAAAACCTAAAACCTAAACACTAAACCCGAAACCCTAAACCCAAGACCCTAAACCCTAAACCCATAATCCTAAAACCTAAACCCGAAACAACAAACCCTAAACCCTAAACCCTAAACAATAAACCCCTAAGGCCTAAACCATAAAGCCTAAACCCTAAACCATAAAGCCTAAACCCTAACCCCTAAAACCAATGCCCTAAACCCTAAACCCAAAAACGAAAATCATAAACCCTAGACCCTAAACCCTAAACCCTAAACACTAAAAACTAAACCCTAACCCCTAAACCCTAAACCCTAAACCCTAAACCCTAAACCCTAAACCTTAACCCTAAAACCTAAACCCTAAACCCTAAAAACCCTAAATCCTAAACCTTAAATCCTAAATCCTAACCCCTATACCCTAAACCCTAAACCCTAACCCTAAAACCTTCATAAAAAATCCTAAAACCTAAAATCCCTAAACCCTAAATCCTAAACACTAAACCCTAAAACTTTAAACCTAAACCCCTAACCCTAAACCCAAAACCGTAAACCCTAAATCCTTAACCCTAAACCCTAAACACTAAACCCTAAACCCAAAAAATTTAACACTAAACCCTAAACCCAACACACTAAACTCGTAACCCTAAACTCAAAAAAACCCTAAGACCTAAACTGTAAACCCTAAACCCTAAACACCAAACCCTAAACCATAAAACATAAACCCTAAACCCTAAACCCTAAACCCTAATCACTAAACCCTAAACCTTAAAACATAAACCCTAACCTGTAAACCCTAAACCCTAAACACTAAACCCTAAACCCTAAATCAGAAACCAAAAACTCTAAAACCCTAAACCCTAACACCTAAACCCTTAACCCTAAACCCTAAACCTTAAACCCTAAACCCTTTAACCTATGCCCTAAACCCAAAACCATAGACCCTAAATCCTAAACCCTAAATCCTAAACCCTATACCCTACACACCAAAACCCTAAACCCTAAATCAAAAACCCTAAACCCTAAACCCTAAACCCTAAAAACTAAACCCAAGTTACTATACCCTAAACCCTAAAACCCAAAACCCAAAAGCCGAAACCCTAAACACTAACCCCTAAAACCCTAAACCCTAAACTCTAAGCACAAAAAACACTAAACCCTAAACCCTAAAAACCTAAAACCCTAAACCCTAAACCTAAACCCCAAAAACCCTAAACTCCTAAATCCAAAACCCTAAACCCTAAAACCTATGCGCTAAACCCAAAACCTAAAACCCTAATCCCTGAAACCTAAATCCTAAGCACTAAACCCTAAACCCTAAACCCTAAAAACTAAACCTTAAACCCTAAACCCTTAACACTAACACTAAACCAAAAACCCTAAACCCTAAACCCAAAAGCTTAAACCCCAAAAACCCTAAACCCTGAATCCTAAAACCACTACCCTAAACCCAAAACCCAAAACCCTAAATCCTAAACACTAAATACAAAACCCTAAACCCTAAAAAATAAACCCTAAACCCAAAACCCTAAACCCTAGCTTTAATCCCTAAACCTCAAAACCTAAACCCAAAAACCTAAACCCTAAACCCCAAAACCCTAAAACCTAAACCCCAAAAACCCTAAACCCTAAACCTAAATCCTAAACCCCAAATCCTAAACTCTAAACCCTAAACCCCTAAACCCTAAACCCTAAAACCAATGCCCTAAACCTTAAAAGCTATGCCCTAAACCCAAAACCCTAACACCTAAATCGAAAACCCTAAACCCTAAACCCTAAATCCTAAACACTAGACCCTAATCCCAAAACCATAAACCCTATCTGTAAACAGTAAACCCTAAACCCTAAACCCTAAACCCAAAAATCCTTAAACCCCACACCCTATACCCAACACCCTAAACCATAAACCTTAATACCAAAACCCTAAATCCTAAACACTAAACCCTAAAACCCCAAACCTTAAACCTTAAACCCACAACACTAAACCATAAACCCTAAAACCTAAATCCTAAACCCTAAATGCTAAACCCAGAACACAAAACCCCAAAGCCCCAAACCCTAAACCCTAAAGAATAAACGCTAAAACCCAAAACCTATGCCCTACACCCTAAACCCTAAATCAAAAACCCAAAACTTGAAACCCCATACCCTAAAAACAAAGCCCTAAACCCTAATCCCTAAACCCTAAACCCTCATCCCTAAACACCAAACCCAAATGGCCATGAAGCCTAAACGCAAAATCGTAAACCCTAAAACCTAAACACTAAACCCTAAACCCTAAACCCAAAACCCTAAACCCGAAACACCAAAACCTAAACCCAAAATCGAAAACCATGAACCCTAAAACCCTAAACCCTATACCCTAAACCCAAAATCCTAAGCCTTAAACCTTAAACCCCTAAACCCTAAACCATAAACCCTAAACCCTAAGACCTATGCCCTAAACCCTAAACCCTAAAACCAAAATCCGAAACCCAAAACCCAAAACCCTAAACCCTAAACCCTAAAGACTTAACCCCAAACCCTAAACACTAAAAGCCTAAACCCTAAACCCTAAACCCAAAAAACACTAAACCCAAAATTCTAAATCCTAAACCCTAAAAACCCTAAACCCTAAACCCTAAAACCTATGCCCTAAACCGTAAACCCTAAACCCTAAACCCTAAAACCCTAAACCCTAAACCCAAAAAACCATAAACCCTAAACCCTAAACACTAAACCCTAAACCCTAAAACCTAAAACCTAAAACCAAAACACTAAACCCTAAACCCTAAACCCGAAACACTAAGCCGTAGACCCAAAACCCAAAACCGAAAACCCTAAACCCTAAACCCTATGCCCTAAAACCTATGCGCTGAACCCTAAACCCTAAACGCTAGACCCTAAATCCTAAACCCTAGACCCTAAAATCTAAATGCTATACGGTAAAAGCTAAACCCTAATCCCTAAACCTTAAACCCTAAACCCTAAACCCTAAACACTAAACCCTAAACCCTAAACCCTAAACCCTAAACCCTAAACCCTAAGCCCTAAAACCTATGTCATAAACCCTAAACCCTAAACCCTAAATCCCAAACTCTAGACCCTATATCCAAAAACCTAAACAATAAACCCTAAACCCTAAACCCAAAACCCTAAACACAAAACCCAAAACCCCTAAACCATAAACCCTAAACCCTAACACCGAACAAAAAACCCTAAACCCTAAACCCAAATCCTAAAACTCTCAACCCAAAAACCTATACCCTAAACCCTAAAGTCTAAATCCTAAACCATAAACCCTAAAAAAAAAATCCTAAACCCTAAACCCCAAACCCTAAAACCTAACGCTAAACCCTAATCCCTAAACCCTAAACCCAATACCCAAAAAACCATAAACCCTAAACCCTAAACCAAAAAGCTGAAACACTAACCCCTAAAACCCGAAACCCTAAACCCCTAAACCCTAAACCCCTAAACCCTAAACCCTAAACCCTAAACCATAAACCCTAACCCTAAACCCACAACCCTCAACCCTAAAAACTAAACCCTAAACCCTAAACTCTAAACCTTAAACCATAAACCCTAAAACCTAAAACCTAAACACTAAACCCTAAACCCAAGACCCAAAAACCTAAACCCTAAAAACTAAACCCTAAAGCCTAAACCCTTAAGCCTAAACCATAAGCCCTAAAACCTATGCCCTAAACCCTAAACCCTAAACTGTAAATCATAAACCTTAGGCCCCAAACCCTAAACCCTAAACACTAAAAACTAAACCCTAACCCCTAAACCCTAAACCCTACACCCCAAACCCTAAACCTTAAACCCTAAAACCTAAACCCTAAACCCTAAACCTTAAATCCTAAATCCTAACCTTTATACCCTAAACCCTAAACCCTAACCCTAAACCCTAAACCCTAAAACCTTAATCAAAAACCCTAAAACATAAAATCCCTAAACCCTAAAACCTAAACCCTAAATCATAAACACTAAACCCTAAGCCCTAAGCCATAAACCCTTAACCCTAAACACTAAAAGTTATGCCCTAAACCCCAAACCTGAACCCTAAACACTAAACCCGAAACCCTAAACACAAAAAAACCCTAAGACCTAAACCGTAAACCCTAAACTCTAACCACTAAACCCTAAACCTTAAAACATAAACCTTAAACCGTAAACCCTAAACCCTAAACACTAAACCCTAAACCTTAAAACATAAACCCTAAACTGTAAAACCGAAACCTTAAACACTAAACCCTAAACCGTAAATCAGAAACCCTAAACACTAAAACCCTAAACCCTAACCCCTAAATCCTAAACACTAAACCCTAAACCCTAAACCCTAAACCCTAAAACCTATGCCCTAAACCCTAAACCCTAAACCCTAAATCCTAAACCCTAAATCCTAAACCCTAAACCCTAAACCCCAAAACCATAAACCCTAAATCAAAAACCCGGAACCCAAAACCCAAAACCCTAATTCCTATACCCTAAATCCTAAAACCCAAAACGCAAAACCTGAAACCCTAAACACTAATCCCAAAAACGCTAAACCCTAAACCCTAAGCACAAAAAACACTAAACCCTAAACACTAAACCCTAAAAACCTAAAACCCTAAACCCTAAACCCTAAACCGTAAAAACCCAAAACCCCTAAATCCTAAACCCTAAACCCTAAAACCTATGCGCTAAACCCTAAACCCTAAACCTTAATCCCTGAACCCTAAATCCTAACCACTAAACCCTAAACCCTAAAAACTAAACCTTAGACCCTAAACCCTCAACACTAACACTAAACCAAAAACTCTAAACCCTAAACCCGAAATCCTAAACCCAAAAAACCCCTAACCCTGAACCCTAAAACCTATGCCCTAAACCCTAAACCCAAAACACTAAATCCTAAACACTAAAAACTAAACCCTAAACCCTAAAAACTAAACCCTAAACCCTAGCTTTCAACCTTAAACCTCAAAACCTAAACCCAAAAACCTAAGCCCGAAACCCTAAAACCCTAAACCCTAAACCATAAAAACCCTAAACCCCTAAATCTTAAACCCTAAACCCTAAAACCTATGCGCTAAACCCTAAACCCTAATCCCCGAACCCATATTCCAAAACACTAAACCCTAAACCCTAAAAACTAAACCTTAAACCCTAAACCCACAACACTAACACTAAACCAAAAACCCTAAACCCTAAACCCAAAAAACCTAAACACTAAACCCTAAACCCTAGCTTTAAACGCTAAACCCAAAAACCTAAACCTTAAACACTAAACCTAAAAACCTAAACCCAAAAACCTAAACCCTAAAACCCTAAATCCTAAACCCTATGCCTTGAACCCTAAATCCTAAACCCTAAACGCTAGACCCTAAGTCCTAAACCCTAGACCCTAAAACCTAAACCCTATACCGTAAAAGCTAAACCCTAAACCCTAAAAACTAAACCCTAAACCCCTAAACCCTAAACCCTAAGCCCTAAAGCCTAAGCTCTAAAACCTATGTCATAAACCCTAAACCCTAACAAATAAATCCCAAACCCTATACCCTAAACCCAAAACCCTAAATCCTAAAACGTAAACAATACACCCTAAACCCTAAACCCAAAACCCCAGACCCTAAACACTAAACCCTAAACCGATAAACCCAAAACCCTAAAAACTAAACCCTAAGACCTAAAAATTAAACCCTAAACCTTAAACCCTAATCCTTAAACCCAAAATAAAAACCCCTAAACCCCTCAACCCAAAACCCTAAACCCTAAATCCAAAACCCTAAACCCTAAACCCTAAAACCTAGGCCCTAAACCTTAAACCCTAAAGCGTAAACCCTAAACCCTAAACCGTAAAAACAAAACCCTAAACCCTAAAACCTAAACCTAAACCTAAACCCTAAACCCTATACCCAAAAAACCATAAACCCAAAACCCTAAACCCTAAACCTTAAAACCTAACTCCTAAAACCTAAACCCTAAACTCTAAATCCTAGACCCTAAACCCTAGACTCTAAAACCTATGCCCTAAACCCTAATCCTATATCAAAAACCCTAATCCTTAAACCCTAAATCGTAAACCCTAAAAACAAAACCTAAATCCAAACCCTAAACCCTAAAACCCAAAACCTTAAACCCCAAAAATTAAACCCTAAACCCTAATCCTTAAAACCCACAACGCAAAACTATAAACCCAAAACCCTAAACCCTATAACGGTAAACCCTAAACCACATACCCAAAATGCTAAAACCCTAAACATTAAACCCTAAACCAAAAAAACCCTAAACTCTAAATCATAAACCCTAAACCCTAAACCCAAAAAACCCTAAACCGTAAATCCTCACCCCTAAACCCTAAAAACCCTAAACCTTAAACTCTAGACCCTAAATCCTCAACCCTAAACCATAAACCCCTAAACCCTAAACCCTAAACCCTAAACTCAAACCCTAAACCCTAAACCCATAACCCTAAACCCTAAACACTAAACCCTAAACCCTAAACCCAAAAACCCAAAACCCCAAAACCCCAAACCCTAAACTCTAAACCCTAAACAATAAACCCTAAAACCTAAAACCTAAACACGAAACCCTAAACCCTAAACCCTAAACCCAAAACCCAAAAACCTAAACCCGAAACACTAAACCCTAAACCCTAAACCCTAAACCCCTAAAGCCTAAACCCTAAAGCTTAAACCATAAAGCCTAAACCCTAAGCCCTAAAACCTATGCCCTAAAACCTATGCCCTAAACCCTAAACCCTAAACCGTAAATCATAAACCCAAGTCCTTAAACTCTAAACCCCAAAGACTAAAAACTAAACCCTAACCCCTAAACCCTAAACCCTAAACCCTAAACCCTGAACCATAAGCCCTAAAACCTAAACCCTAAACCCTAAAAACCCTAAACCCTAAACCTTAAATCTTAAATCCTAACCCCTATACCCTAAACCCTAAACCCTAACCCTAAACTCTAAACCCTAAAACCTTAATCAAAAACCCTAAAACCTAAAATCCCTAAACCCTAAACCCTAAACCCTAAATCCTAAACCCTAAACCCTAAACACTGGACCCCAAACCCAAAAAACTTAACACTAAGCCCTAAACCCCAAACCCTAACCCTAAACCCTAAACCTTACACACTAAACCCGAAACCCTAAATTCAAAAAAACCCTAAGACCTAAACCGTAAACCCTAAAACCTAAACCTTAAAACATAAACCCTAAATCGTAAACCCTAAACCCTAATCACTGAACCCTAAACCTTAAAACATGAACCCTAAACTGTAAACCCTAAACCCTAAACACTAAACCCTAAACCCGAAATCTAAAACCCTAAACCCCAAAACCTTAAGCACTAAACCCTAACCCCTAAAAAGTAAACCCTAAAACCCTAAACCCTAAATCAAAAACCCTAAACCCTAAACCCTAAAAAGTAAACCCTAAAACCCTAATTCCTATACCCTAAACTCTAAAACCCAAAACCCGAAACCTTAAACACTAACCCCTAAAATGTTAAACCCTAAACCCTAAACCCTAAATCCTAAACCCTAAACCCTAAAACCTATGCGCTAAACCCTAAACCCTAAACCCTAATCCCTAAACCCATAATCCTAAACACTAAAACCCTAAACCCTCAACCCCAACCCATAAATCCTAAACCCTAAACCCTAAACCCTAAACCCTAAAATCTATGCCCGAAACCCTAAACCCAAGACACTAAATCCCAAAACCCTAAACCCCAAAACCCTAAACCCTAAATCAAAAACCCTAAATCCTAAACACTAAACCCAAAACCCTAAAAACTAAACCCTAAAACCCTAATTCCTATACCCAAAACCCTAAAACACAAAACCCAAAACCCGAAACCCTAAACCTAAAAAAACCCTAAACCCTAAACCCTAAACAATAAAACCTATACCCTAAACCCTAAACCCCAAACCCTAAACCCTAAATCCTAAACACTAAACCCTAAACCCTAAACCCTAAAACCTAAACCCTAAAAACTAAACCCCAAACCCTAAACCATAAACCCTAACCCCAAACCCTAAACCTTAAAACCTAAACCCTAAAACCTAAACCCTAAACCCTAAATCCGAAACCCTATACCCTAAAACACAAAACCCTAAACCCTAGACCAAAATCCTAAACCCTAAATCTTAAAGTCTAAACCCTAAACCCCTAAACCCTAAACCCTAAAACCAATGCCCGAAACCCTAAACCCTAAACCCTAAAACCAATGCCCGAAACCCTAAACCCTAGACCCTAAATCCCAAACCCTAAACCCCAAAACCCTAAACCCTAAATCAAAAACCCTAAATCCTAAAAACTAAACCCAAAACCCTAAAAACTAAACCCTAAAAGCCAAATTCCTATACCCAAAACCCTAAAACACAAAACCCGAAACCGTAAAAACTAACCCCAAAAACGCTAAACGCTAAACCCTAAGCACAAAAAACACTAAACCCAAAATCCTAAACACTAAACCCTAAAAACCTAAAACCCTAAACCCTAAACCCTAAAAATCCGAAACCCCTAAACACTAAACCCTAAAAGCTAAAAACTAGGCGCTAAACCCTAAACCCTGAACCCTAAATCCCAAACACTAAACCCTAAACCCTAAACCCTAAAAACTAAACCTCAAACCCTAAACCCACAACACTAACACTAAACCAAAACCCTAAACCCTAAACCTGAAACCCTAAAACCTGTGCCCTAAACCCTAAACCCAAAACCCTAAATCCTAAACACCAAACACTAAACCCTAAACCCTAAAAACTAAACGCTAAACCCTAAACCCTAAACCCTCGCTTTAATCCCTGAACCTCAAAACCTAAACCCAAACACCCTAAAACCTAAACCCTACACCCTAAACACTAAAAACCCTAAACCCTAAACCTAAATCAAAAACCCTAAATCCTAAACTTTAAACCCTAAACCCATAAACTCTAAACCCAAAACCCTAAAACCTATACCCTAAACCTTAAAACCTATGCCCTAAACCCAAAACCCTAAAACCTGAATCCTAAACCCTAAACCCTAAATCCTAAACCCTAAACCCTAAACCCTAAAAACTAAACCTTAAACCCTAAACCCTCAACACTAACACTAAACCAAAAACCCTAAACCCAAAACCTGAAACCCTAAACCCTAAACCCTAAAACCTATGCCCAAAACCCTAAACCCAAAACCTTAAATCCAAAACACTAAATACTAAACACTAAACCATAAACCCTAAAAACAAAACCCTAAACTCTAAACCCAAGCCTTAATCCCTAAACCTCAAAACCTAAACCCAAAAACCTAAGCCCTAAACCCTAAAACCCTAAAACCTAAACCCTAAACCCTAAACCCAAAAAACCCTAAATCCTAAACCTAAATCCTAAACCCTAAATCCTAAACTCTAAACCCTAAACCCCTAAACCCTAAACCCGAAACTCTAAAACCTATGCCCTAAACCGAAAACCCTAAAACCTAAATCCTAAACCCTAAAACCTATATCTTAAACACTAGACCCTAAACCCAAAACCCTAAACCCTATCCCTAAACCCAAAACCCTAAACACTAAGCCCAAAATTCCTTAAACCCTACACCCTAAAGCCAAAACCTTAATACCTAAACCCTAAAACCTAACCCCATAACCTTAAATACTAAACCCTAAACCCAAAAACCCTAAACCCTAAAACCTAAACCCTAAACCATAAACCCTAAATCCTAAACCCTAAACCCTAAACCTAAAACCTAAAAACTAAAACCTAATCCCTAAACCCTAAACCATAAACCCTAAACCCTAAACCCTAAACCCTAAAACCCAAAACCCAAAACCCTAAACCCGAAACCCTAAACCCAAAACCCTATAACGCTAAACCCTAAACCCAAAACCCAAAACCCTAAAACCCTAAACCCAAAAAACCCTAAACCCAACTTCAAAACCCTAAACCCTAAATCCTAGACGCTAAACCCTAACCCCTAACCCCAAAACCCTAAACACTAAATCCTATGCCCTCAACCCTAAACCCTAAACCCTAAACCCTAAACCCAAAATCGTAAACCCTAAACACTAAACCCTAAACCCTAAACCCTAAACCCTAAACCCAAAAAAACCCTAAACCCTAAACCTTAAACCAAAAAAACACTAAACCCTAAACAAACCCTAAACCCTAAACCATAAACCTAAACCCTTAGCCCTAACCCCTAACCAACAAACCCTAAACCCTAAACACTAAATACTAAACCATAAATTCAAAACACTAAACCCCAAACCCTAAACCCAAAATCCTATACCCAATAACCTAAACCCTAAACCCAAAACCCTAAAACCCTAAAACCCTAAATCCTAAACCCTAAACCCTAAGACCCTAAACCCTAAACCGGAAAACCTAAACCCTTAACCCTAAACCCTAAACCCGCAATCCTAAACCCTAAACCCTAAGACCCTAAACCCTAAACCGGAAAACCTAAACCCTAAACCCTAAACCCTAAACCCTAAACCCGAAATCCTAAACCCTAAACCACAAACCCTAAAAACAAAACCCGAATCCCTAAAACTAAACCCTAAACCCTAAAAACTAAACCCTAAACCCAAAACCCTAAATCCTAAAACCATAAAAAAAAACCCTAAACCCAAAACCCTATAACGCTACAGCCTAAACCCCAAACCAAAAACCCTAAAACCCTAAACCCAAAAAACCTTAAACCCAATTTCATAAACCCTGAACCCTAACACAAAAAACCTTAAACCCTAAATCCTCAACCCTAAACCCTAAAAACCTTAAACCCTAAACCCTAAATACTAAACCAAGAACCCTAACTATCTTAACCCTAAACCCTAAACCCCAAACCCTAGACTCGAAAACCTATGCCCTAAACCCTTAACCCTAAACCCTAAATCCTAAACCTTAATTCCTAAACACTAGACCCTAAACCCTAAACCCTAAACCCTAAATGCTAAACCCTAAACCGTAACCATAAACCGTAAACCCTAAACCCTAGACCCTAAAGTCGATACCGTACACCCTAAACCTTGACAGCTAAAAACTAAATCGTAATCCCTAAACCCTAAACCCAAAAACCCTAACCTTAAACCCTAAACTAAAAACCCTAACTCCAAAACTCAAGACCCGAAACCCTAAACCCTAAACCCTATAATGCTAAAACCTAAACCGAAAAGAAAAAACCCTAAACCCTAAACCCTAACCCCTAAACCCTAAACCTTAAACCCTAAATCCTAAACCCTAAACCATAAATCTTAAACCCTAAACACCAAACCCTAAACCCTAAACCCTAAACCTTATAACCTAAACCCCAAACCCAAAAGCCTAAACCCTAAATCTAAAACCCTAAACCCAAAAACCCTAAATCCTAAACCCTAAACCCTAAGCCCCTAAACCCTAAACCCTAAACCCTAAAACCTAAGCACTAAACCCTAAACCATAAACCCTAAATCCTAAACCCTAAACCTAAAACCTAAAAACACAACCCTAATCCCTAAACCCTAAACCCTAAAACCTGAAACCCTAAACCCTAAAAACTAAACCCTAAACCCTAAACCCTAAAAACTAAACCCAAAACCCTATAACGCTCCCTAAACCCAAAACCCGTAACCCTAAAAACCCTAAACCTAACTTCAAAAATCCTAAACCCTAAATCCTAAACCCTAAACCCTAAACCCTAAACCCTAAACCCTAAACCCTATCCCCTAAACCCTAAACCCTAAACCCTAAACCCTAAACCCTAACCCTAAATCTTATGCCCTAAACCCTAAACCCTAAACCCTAAACCCTATGCCCTAAACCCTAAACCCTATACCCTAAACCTTAAATCCTAAACACTAAACCCTAAACCCAAAAAAACCCTAAACCCTAAACCTTAAACCCAAAAAACCCAAAACCCAAAACCATAAACTGTACACCCTAAACCCTAAACCATAAACCTAAACCCTAAGCCTTAACCCCTAAACCATAAACCCTAAACCCTAAACACTAAACCCTAAACCATAAATCTGAAACATTAAACCCCAAACCCAAAGCCCAAAAACCTATACCCTATAACCTAAACCCTAAACCCTAAACCCTAAACCCTAAACCATAAAACCCTAAATCCTAAACCCTAAACCCTAGGCCCCTTAACCCTAAACATAAACCCTAAACCCTAAAACCTAAACCGTAAACCCTAAACCATAAACCCTAAATCCTAAAACCCTAAGCCCTAAACCCTAAAAACTAAACTGTAAACCCTAAACCCCAAGCCCTAAAACCCTAAACCCAAAACCATAAACCCAAAACCTTAAACCTTAAACCTATAACGCTAAACCCTAAACCCAAAACCCAAAACCTTATAACCCTAAACCCAATTTGAAAAGCCCAAAACCCTAAACCCAAAAGACCCTAAACCCTAAACCCAAGACTGTAAATCCTAAACTTAGAACCGTAAACCCCTAAACCCTAAACTCTAAACCCTAAACCCTAAACCATAAAACTTAAGCCCTAAGCCCTAAACCCTAAACCCTGAACCCTAAAACCTAACCCTAAACCCTAAACCCTAAACCCAAAAAAACCCTAAACCCTAAAACCTAAGCCCTAAACCCCAAACCCTAAACCCTAAACCCTAAACCTTAAAAGCTAAACCCTAAACCCTAACCCCTTAAGTATAAACCCTAAACCATAAATCCGAAACACTAAACCCCAAATCCTAAACCCAAAACCCTATACCCTATGATCTAAACCTTAAGCCCTAAACCCTAAACTCTAAATCTGAAACCCTAAACCATGAAACCCTAATTCCTAAACCCTAAACCCTAGGCCCCTAAACCCTAAACCCTAAAACCTAAACTCTAAACCCTAAACCATAAACCCTAAACGCTAAACCCTAAACCATAAACCCTAAAAACTAAACCCTAATCCCTAAAACCTAAACCCTAAAACCCTAAACCCTAAACCCTAAAAACTAAACCCTAAACCCTAAACCCGTAACCTGTATCCCTAAACCCAAAAAACCCTAAACCCTAAACTCTAAACCCTAAACCCTAAACCTTAAAACCTAAGCCCTAAACACTAAACCCTAAACCCTAAACCCTAAACCCTAAACCCTAAACCCAAAAAAACCCTAAACCCTAAACCCAAAAAACCCTAAACCCTAAACCCTAAACCCTAAACCCTAAACCATAAACCTTAAAACCTAAACCCTAAACCCTAACCCCTAAACCCTAAACCCTAAACCCTAAACCATAAATCTGAAACACCAAACCCCAAACCCTAAACCCTAAACCCTAAACCTTAAACCCTAAACCCTAAATCCAAAACCGTAAATGTTGACCTTATAGGTCACGCCATGGTTTTGATAATGACAAATACTCTTGTATTTAATGAATATCTAGTTCATGTGCAGGTCCATATTAGTAGATCATTAATGGCACGTGAATGATCAAAGCTTGAAGACAAATTCATACTCTTGATTGTAATATTTTTATACTGAAATTTGTCTGTAATAGTAATTAGGGTATTCGATTTGTAATAAGCACACACATCACATGTATGGTTTATTTTGTAAGCTCTAACCAAATCATAATACAAAATGACCCGAGCATGACCTTAGGGTATAGTCGACCGACATCGGACTTTTTCGGTGTCTTCAAATTGGACCCGAAGTGACCCTAGGACACACACGTATGCACATTTGTTTGTTAGGCACTTGAATAGGGTTTATATGCTTCAAGATTGGACCGAAATGCACACATGGTGCACTTTCAATCGACCAGCACATTCAGTTCATTTTGGCCTAGTCGACCGAAACCAGGCCTCGGTCAACAGTTGACCAGGGCCCTGATCGACCGAACCAAAATAGTTCAAAAACCCCCGATCGATCGAAACCCTTTTTGGTCAATATTTTGACCACCTGATCGACCGAACCAGGTAGTTCAAAAGGCCCTGGTCGACCGAAACCTCCTTGGGTCAAAAATTTGACCATCTAGTCGACCGACCCTTTTTGTACTTCAACTACCTGGTCGACCGGAGGGTCCTCGAGAGAATTTCCAGCGGTCTAGTCGACCGAACCAGCCAGTACAAAATGGCCTAGTCGACCGAACCTCGAAAAATTAGGAAATTTCCTTCTCCTGGTCGACCGAGACCTCAGTTCAAAAGTCCCCTGGTCGACCGAACCATATGAGTCTTGGTCGACCGAAACTGATCTGGTCGACCAGATCCTCTCGGGTCGCCATAATTTTTACCGCAGATAAATAATTTTTAAACAGGGTTAAATGGTTTAGGTGTCATTAAACTTTTCTAACAATCCCTAATAGGTCCCCAACGGTCAAAAATTTTGGTATGTCTATATATACTCTTTCATTTGGGAGAATTAAGCATTGATTAGCAAATATACTTAAAAAATTCTCTCTCAAGCCAAAAACATCCTACTTCTCATACTCTTGCTAAATCCACTCAAACTTACCTACTTCATCTCAGTATCATTTGTAAGTGTAATTTGAATGTTATTGGTTTGAGGTTTTGCTCTCTTATTCTTTGATTGTTTGAATCGATTTCTCTCGAGAGCATTACCTAAGTATTCTTAGGGGGCTTTTCTTATAAGCCTATCCTAAGAAGACTTTGTAGAACTTTTAAGTGTTGTATTCTCATTGCAAAATCTTAGGAAGTTTGTATTTGTTTTTGGCTTGCAAAAATATTTTCTAACGTACTCAAATATCTTGTGGTATTCATATCGATATATTTCTGAAAAGATATTTGTGTGTGTTATATTAATCTTTGTGGCAATATCCATTCAAGCCTACATCATTTGCTGAAATACAAAGATTACATATATCTTGCAATCCAAGCATATACATATTCTTTATGTGATTAAGACATTCTATTGATTGATATTCTTGAGGCTTGTTTGATATTCTGTGTGAACACGTTTGATTGAATATTTTGAAATACACATATTATTATTGATACTCTCACGTACTCACTACACTGATAGAAAACATCTTTGAGAGTTAAACTATCTAGACCACACTGAGCTTACATTATTAAATCATCTGTGGTGTATGTGATATTGTGCGCATTTATGGTACAAATTTGCTTTACGTGAAAGCACCCATACATTGTACCTTTTGATTGTATATCTGAGAGATTCCAGGCGTGGCCTGAGGGGGCGGTAATTTCAGCCCGGTAAGGATTGGTGTAAAGGTTGAGGTCAGCCCTGTGATAGTTTGACCTGGTTGTATAGGTGCCGCTCCACCCATTTAAGTGAGCAAGTTATTGTGATAATCCTTCTGCTGGTTAGCCAAGACGGGGACGTAGGAAGTTGGCTGAACCACGATAACATATCTGCGTCTCACCTTTTATTTATTGCTTTCTGTTGCTTGTGCGATTAATTAAACTGCTTCATTTAATTTATGATAT
Organism: Malania oleifera; assembly: GCF_029873635.1. Classification (NCBI taxonomy): domain Eukaryota; kingdom Viridiplantae; phylum Streptophyta; class Magnoliopsida; order Santalales; family Ximeniaceae; genus Malania; species Malania oleifera. Next base: position 16,787 of record NW_026652145.1, read on the forward strand.
ATTTATATTATTCGCATTACATTTACCGTAGGGTTGTGAACATACTGCAGTTAGAAGGAATACCTATGAGATAAATTTTAAAAATACCAATTCACCCCCCCTTTTGGATCACGGAAAAGATAACACTAAACCATAATACCCTAAATCGTAAACCCTAAACCATAGGCCTCTAAATCCAAAACCCCAAACCCTAAAACCTAAACCCTAAACCCTAAATCATAAACCCAAAATCCTAAACCCTAAACCATAAACTCTAAAAACTAAACCCTAATCCCTAAAACCTAAACCCTAAACCGTAAAAACTAAACCCTAAATTCTAAACCCAAAACACTAAAACCCTAAACCCAAAACCAAAAACCCGAAATCCTAAACCCCAAACCCTATAATGCTAAATCCTAACCTAAACCTAAACACAAAACCCTAAAAACCTTAAACCCTGAACCCTAAACCCTAAACCCTAAATCCAAAACCCAGTAACCTAAACCCTAAACCCTAAACCCTAAACCCTAAACCCTAAAAACTAAACCCTAAACCCAAAACCCTAAACCAAAAAACCTAAACCCGAAACCCGAAACCCTAAACCCTATACCGCTAAACCCTAAAACCCAAAACCCCAAACGCTAAACCCTAACCCCTAAATCCTAAAGCCTAAACCTTAAACACCAAAACCCTAAACAATAAATCCGCAACCCTAAAACCAAACCCTAAACCATAAACCCTAAACCCTATAACCTAAACCCTAAACCCTAAACCCTAAACCAGAAACCTGAAACCCTAAACCCTAAATCCTAAACCCTAAACCCTAAACCATAAATCCAAAACCCTACAACTAAAACCTTAAAACTAAACCCTAATCCTTAAACCCTAAACCCTAAAACCCAAAATCCAAAACCCTAAAAACAAAACCCTACCCTAACCCTAAACCCCAAAACCCAAAACCCAAAACCCGAAACCCTATAATGCTAAACCCTAAACCCAAAACCTGAAACCCCAAAACCCAAAACCCAACTTCAAAAACCCTAAACCATAAATCCTAAATCCTAAACCCTAAACCCAAACCTTCAAACCCTAAACCCAAAACCCTATACCCTAAACCCTAAACCCTAAACCCAAAAAACCCTAAACCCTAAACCCTAAAAAAAAAAACTTAAACCCTAAACCCTAAAACCTATGCCACAAACCCTAAACCCTAAATCCTAAACCCTAAACCCTAAACCCTAAACCCTAAACCTTAAAAACTAAACCCTAATCCCTAAACCCTAAACCCAAAACCCTAAACCGTAAACCCTATAACGCTAAACCCTAAACCTAAAACCAATAACCCCAAAACCCTAAACCCTAAACCCTATAACGCTAAACCCCAAATCAAAAACCCAAAACCCCAAAACCCAAAACTCGAAACACTAAACCCAAAAAAACCTAAACCCTAAACCCTAAACCCTAAACAAAAAACCCCAAACCCTAACCCCTAAACACTAAACCCTAAACCCTAAACCCTAAACCTTAAAAACTAAACCCTAAACCCTAAACCCTAAACCCTAAACCCTAAACCGTAAAAACTAAACCCTAAACCCTAAACCCTAAACACGAAACCCTAAACCCTAAACCCTATAACGCTAAACACTAAACCCAAAACCCAAAACCCAAAAACCCAAAACCCAAAACCCTTTAACGTTAAATCCTAAACCCTAAACCCTAAACCCTAAACCAAAAACCCCAAACCCTAACCCCAAAACACAAAACCCTAAACCCTAAAAACTAAACCCTAAACCCTAAACTCTAAACCCTAAAATCCTAAACCCTAAACCCTAAACCCTAAACTCTAAACCACAACACCTAAACTTTAAACCCTAAACCATAAATGCTAAATCCAAAATCCTAAACCATAAACCCTATAAACTAAACCCTAATCCCTAAAACCTAAACCCTAAAACCCTAAACCCTAAAAACTAAACCCTAGACCCCAAACCCTAAACCCGAAACCCTAAACCCAAAAAACCCTAAACCCTAAGCCCTAAACCCTAAACCTAAACCTAAAACACTAATTCGAAAATACAAAACTCGAAATCCTAAACCCTAAACCCTATAATGTTAAACCCTAAACCCTAAACCCAAAAATCCCTAAACCCTAAACCCTAAACCGTATACCAAAAAAATCACAAACCCTAAATCCTAAATCATAAACCCCGAAACCCTAAACACTAAACCATAAACAAAAAAAACTCCAAACCCAAAACCCTAAACCCTAAACCAAATAACCTAAACCCTAAACCCTAAACCTTAAATCTGAAACCCCAAAACCCTAAACCCTAAACCCTAAAACCTAAGCCACTATGCCCTAAACCCTAAACCCTAAACCCTAAAACCTAAACCCTAACCCCTAAACCATTAACCTTAAATCGTAAACCCTAAACCCTAAAATCCTAAAAACTAAACCCTAATCGCAAAACCCTAAACCCTAAAACCCTAAACCCCAAACCCAAAACCCAAAACCCTAAACCCCGAACCCTAAAACCCTAAACCCAAAACCCTAAACCCAAAACCAGAATTCCTAAACACAAAACACTAAACCCTAAACCCTAAAAACAAAACCCTAAACCCTAAACTCTAAACCCTAAAACCCTAAACCTTAAACCTAAACCCTAAACCCTAAACTTTAAAACCTAAACCCTAAACCCTAAACCCTAAACCCTAAACCAAAAACCCTAAACCCTAAACCCTAAAATTGTAAACCCAAAACCGAAAACAAAAAACCCAAAACACTAAACCCCATAACGATAAACCCAAAACCCAAAACCCAAAAAACCGTAAACCCAAAACCCTACACTAAACCCTAAAACTTAAACCCGAAACACCAAACCCAAAACACAAAATGCTAAACCCTAAATCCGAAACCTTAAACCCTAAAACCCTAAACCCTAAACCCTAAACCCTAAATCCTAAACCCACAAAACCATAATCTCTAAACCCTAAACCTTAAAACCTATGCCCTGAACCCTAAACCTAAACCCTAAATCCAAAACGCTAAACAAAAAACCCAAAATCCTAAACACTAAAAACTAAACCCTAAACCCCAAACCCTAAACCCTAAAACCCTAAACCCTAAACCCTAAAAACAAAACCCTAAAACCCTAAACCCAAAACCCCAAACCCTAAATCCTATAACGCTAAACATTAAACCCTAAACCCAAAACCCCAAACCCGAAACCCAAAT
>NW_026652145.1:25000-37439 GCF_029873635.1 Malania oleifera
CCCTAAACCCTAAACCCTAAAAATGAAACCCAAATCCCTAAACCCTAAAACCCTAAACCCTAAACCCTAAACCCTGAACCCCAAAACCCTAACCCCAAAACCCTAAACCCTAAACCCTAAACCCTAAACCATAAACCATAAAACCTAAACCCTAAACCCTAACCCCTAAACCCCAAATCCTAAAACCCAAACACTAAACCCAAAATCATAAATCAAAAACTTAAAACCCCAAACCCTAAACCCTAAACCCTATAACCTAAACCCTAAACCCCAAACTGTAAACCCTAAATTCAAAACCCTAAAACTCTAAACCCTAAACCGTAAACCCTAAATGCTAAACCCCAAACCCTAAACCCTAAACCCTAAACCTTAAACCCTAAACCATAAACCCTAAATCATAAACCCTAAACCCTAAACCCTAAACCCTAAACCCCTAAATCCTAAACCCAAAACCCTAAACCCAAAACAATAAACCCAAAAACCTATTCCCAAAACCCTAAACCCTAAACCTTAAATCCTAAACCCTAAACCCTAAACCCTAAACGCTCAACCCTAAACCCCAAACCCTAAAACCCTAAGCCCTAACCTAAACCCAAAAAACCTTATACCCTAAATCCAAAACCCTAAACACCAAAAACCCAAAACCCAAAACCCTAAACCCATAAACCTTAATACCTAAACCCTAAACCCTAATCGCCAAACCCTAAATCCCAAACCCAAAACCGAAAACCCTAAATCTGAAACCCTAAACCCTAAACCCTAAAACATAAACCTTAAATCCTAAACCCTAAACTCTAAATCCTAAACCCTAAACCATAAATCCTAAAACCTAAACCCTAAAACCCTAAACCATAAACCCCAAACCGTAAACACTAAACCCTGAACCCTATAACCCAAACCCTAAACCCCTTACCCTAAGCCTCAAACCCTAAACCCAAAAGACCCTAAACCCGAGACCCTAAAATCTAAACCCTAATCCCAAAAACCTCAAACCTAAACACTAAACCCTAAACACTAGACCCTAAACCCTTAAACCCTAAACCCTAAATCCTAAGACCTAAACACTAAACCATAAACCCTATACCCCAAACCCTATACCCTAAATACTAAACCCTAAACCCCTCAACCTTAAACCCTAAACACTAAAACCTATGCCCTAAACCCCAAACCCTAAACCCTAAACCCTAAAAACTAAACCCCAAAGACTAAACCCTAAACCCTAACCCTAACCCTAAACCCTAACCCTAACCCTAAACCATAAACCATAAACGAAAAAAACCCTAAACCCTAATCCCAGAAAACCCTAAATCCTAAAACCTAAACCCTAAACCATAAACCTTAAAACCTAAACCCTAAACCGTAAACCAAAATCCCTAAACCCTAAACCTTAAAACCTATGCCCTAAACACTAAACCTAAACCCCAAATCCAAAACGCTAAACCCAAAACCCTAAATTCTAAATATTAAAAACTAAACCCTAAGCCCTAAACCATAAAACCTTAAGCCCTAAACCCTAAATCCAAAACCATAAACCCTAAACCCTAAAAACTAAACCCTAATCCCTAAACTCTAAACCCTAAAACCGTGAACCGTGAACCCTAAAAACTAAACCCCAAACCCTAGACCCAAAATCCCTAAGCCAAAACCCCGAACCCTAAACCTTAAATCCTAACGCTAAACCTTGAACCCTAAACCCTAAACCCTAAATCTTATGCCTAAAACCCTAAACCCTAAACCCTATATCTGAAACCCCAAACCCGAAACCCTAAACCCTAAACCCAAAACCTTAAAATCTAAACCCCGAACCCTAAAACCGTAAACCCAAAACCTAAACCCAAAAGACCTTAAACCCTAAATCAAAAACCCTAAACCCCAAAAACACTAAACCTTAAACCCTAAACCCTAAATCCTAAACCCTAAACTATAAACCCTAAACCCCAAATCGAAAAAACCTTAAACCCTAAATCCTAAACCCAGAACCCTAAAAACCCGAAACCCTTAAACCTAAAAACTAAACCCTAAATCATAAACCCAAAACCCTAAACCCTAAACCCGAAAACCTAAAACCTATGCCCTAAACCCTAAACTTTAACCCCCAAACCAAATACCCTAAAAACTAAACACTAAACCCTAAACCCTAATCCTAAACCCTAATCCCTAAACCCTAAACCCAAAACGTTAAACACTAAACCCAAAAGACCATAAACCCTTAACGCTAAACCCTAGACCCTAAACCCCAAACACTAAACCCTAAACCCTAAGCCCCAAACCCTAGACCCTAAACACTAAACCCTAAACCCTAAATTCGAAACCCTAAACCCTAAAACCCTAAACCTAAAACCCTAAAGTCTAAAACCTATGCCCTAAACCCTAAACCCTAAACCCTAAATCTAAAACCCTGAACCCTAAACCCAAAAACTAAACCTGAAACCCTAAACCTTAAACCCCAAAACCCTAAACCCCAAAAACCCTAAACCCTAAATCCAAAACCCTAACCCCTAAAAACCCTAAACGCTAAACAATAAATCCTAAACCCTAAACTCTAAACCCCTAAAACCTAAACCCTAAACCCTAAACCCTAAACCCTAAAGCTTATGCCATAAACCCTAAACCCTAAACCCAAAATCCTAACCCTAAACCCAAAAAACAAAACCCTAACCCTAAACGCTAAGCCCTAACCCTAAACCTTAAACCCTAATCCCTAAACCCGAAACCCTAAACCCTAAGCCCCTAAACCCTAAACCCTAAATCCCAAACCATAAACCTTGAACCCTTAGTCCTAAACCCGAAACCCTAAACCCTAAACCCTAAAACCTATGCCCTAAACCCTAAACCCTAAACCCTAAAAACTAAACCCTAAACACTAAACCGTAAACCCTAAAACCATAATTCCTAAACCCTACACCCCAAAACTATAAACCCACAACCCGAAACTCAAAACCTTAAACCCTAAACCCTATAACGATAACATTTAACCCTAAACCCAAAAAACCCAAAACCCTAAATCCTAAATCGAAAACTCTAAAAACCCTAAACCCTAAATCCTAAACCCAAAACCCAAAACCCCAAAACCCTAAAACCTAAACCCAAAACCCTAAACCCTAAAACCGATGCGCTAAACTCTAAACCCTAAACCTCTAAATCCTAAACCTTAAACCCTAAACCCAAAAACCTATGCCAAAACTCTAAACCCTAAACCCTAAATCTGAAACCTTAAACCCTAAACCCTAAACCTTAAACCATAAAAACTAAACCCAAAACCCTAAACCCTGAACCCTAGAACCCAAAACACTAAACCCTGAACCCTAAACCCAAAAATCGTTAAACCCTAAATCAAAAACCCTAAACCATAAAAACCCAAAACCATAATCCCTAAACCGTAAATCGTAAACCCTAAACCCTAAACCCTAAACCCTAAACCAAAAACCTTAATACCTAAACCCTAAAACCTAATCGCTAAACCTTAAATCCTAAACCCTAAACCCTAAACACTAAACCCTAAACCCTAAATCCGAAACCCTAAACACTAAACCCTAAACCCTAAAACATAAACCCTAAACCCTAAACCCTAAACACTAAACCATAAACCCTAGACCCTAAAACGTATGCATTACACCCTCAACCCTAAACCCTAAAGCCTAAAAACTAAACCCTAAATCCTAAACCTTAAACCCTAAAAACTAAACCCCAAACCTTAAACTTGAAACCCCAAACTTGAAACCCTAAACCCTAAACCCTATAATGCTAAACCCTAAACCCTAAACCCCAAAAACCCTAAACCCTAAATCCTAAACGCAAAACCTAAAAACCATAAACCCTAAAACCCTAATTCCTACACCCTAAACCCTAAAGCCCTAAACCCAAAACCCTAACCCGAAACCCTAAACCCTGAACCCAAAAAACAGAAAACCCTAAATCCTAAACCCTAGACCCAAAAAACCCTAAACCCTAATCCTAAACCATTAAAACCTAAACCCTAAACCCCTAAACCTTAAACCCTAAACACAAAATCCTAAAGTCTAAAACCTATGCCCAAAACCCTAAAATTGAAATGCAAAACCCTAAACCCTAAACCCCAAACTCGAAATCCTAACCCCAAAAAACCCTAAACCCTAAATCTTAAACCCTAAACCAAAAACCAAAAACCCTAACCCTAAACCCTAACCCCTAAACCCTAAACCCTAAACTATAAAACTGAAACCCTAAACCCTAAACCCTAAACCCTATAACTTAAACCGTAAACCCTGAACCCTAAATCTTAAAGCCTAAACCATAAAAACCTAAACCCTAGACCCTAAAACCTATGCCCTAAACCCTAAACCCTAAACCCTAAAACCCTATACTGAAAACCCTAAAAAATAAACCCTAAACCCCAAACCCTATAATGCTAAACCACCCTAAACCCGAAAACCAAAAACCCTAAACCCTTTCCAAACCCATAGAACCCTAAACCCGAAATCCTGAACACTAAACCCTAAACCTTAAAAACCCTAAACCCTAAATCCTAAATCCTAAACCCTAAACCATAAAAACCCTGAAGTATAAAAACCCTAAACCCTAAACCCTAAATCATAAACACAGAACCGCAAACCCCTAGACTCGAAACCCTAAACCCTAAAAACTATGCCCTAAACCCCTAACCCTAAACCCTAAAACCCTAAACCCTAAACCTTAAAACCAAAAAACCATAAACCCTTAATCCTAAATCCTAAACCCTAAAAACCCTAAACCCTAAATCCTAAGACCTTAAAACAATGAACCCTTAATCCTAAACCCTAAACCCTTAAACCCTAATTCCTAAACCCTAAACCCCAAAGCCCTAAACCCAAAACCCAAAACTCGAAACCCAAAACCCTAAACCCAAAATCCTAAAAAAACCCTAAACCCTAGACCGAAAAAAAACCTAAACCCAAATCCTAAACCCTTAGACCCTAAACCCTAAATCCCTAAACCTTAAACCCTAAATACAAAACCCTAAACTCTAAAACCTATGCCCAAAACCCTAAATCCTAAACTCTAAAACCTAAACCCTAAACCATAAAAATAAAATCCTAAACCCTAAACCCTAAACCATAAACTCGAAACCCTAAACCTGAAATCCTAACCCTAAAAAACCCTAAACCCTAAACCCTAAGCCCTAAACCAAAAATCCCAAACCCTAACCCTAAACCCTAACCCCGAACCCTAAACCCTAAACGATAAATCTGAAACCCTAAACCCTAAACCCTAGACCTTAAACCCTAAATCTGAAACCCTAAATCCTAAAAACCTAAACCCTAGACCCTAAAACCCATGCCCTAAACCCTAAACCCTAAACCCTAAACCCTAAACCCTAAAAACTAAACCCTAAATCCTAAACCTTAAACCCAAAAACCCTAAACCCTAAACCCTAAAAACTAAACCGAAAACCCCAAACGCGAAACCCTAAACCTTAAACCCAAAACCTTAAACCCTATAATGCTAAACCCTAAACCATAAACCTAAAACCCAAAAACCCTAAACCCTTTCCAAACCCAAAAAATCCTAAACCCTAAATCCTGAACACTAAACCCAAAACCCTTAACCCAAAAAATCATATACCCAAAATGCTAAACCCTAAACCCTAAAAACCCAAAACTCTAAACCATAAACCCTAAATCCTAAGCCCAGAACCCTAAACCCTTTGACCCTAAACCCAAAACCCAAAACCCAAAAAGCTATGCCCTAAACCCCAAAACCCAAAACCCAAAACCCTAAACCCTAAACCCAAAAAAACCTCAAACCCTTAATCCTAAAGCCTAAAGCCTCAACCCTAAACCTAAAATCCTAAGACCTTAAAACCCTAAACCCTTAATCCTAAACCCTAAACCCTAAAACCCTAATTCATAAACCCTAAACCCTAAAGCACAAAAAACCCCAAACCCTAAATCGTAAACCCTAAACCTCTACACCTTAAACCCTAAATACTAAACCCTAAACTCTAAAACCTATGCCCTAAACCCTAAACCCTAAAACCTAAACCCCAAACCCTAAAAACTAAATCCTAAACCCTAAACCCTAAACCCAAAATCCTAAACCCAAAACCCTAAACCCAAAACCCTAAACCTTAAACCCTAAACCCTAAACCCTAAACCCTAAACCAAAAACCCCAAACCCTAACCCTAACCCCTAAACCCTAAACCCTAAACCATAAACTTAAAACCCTAAACCCTAAACCCTCCTAAACCCTATAACCTAAACCCTAAACCCTAAACCCTGAAAGAGAAACCCTAAACCCTAAACCCAAAACCCTAAACCTTAAATCTTAAACCCTAAACCCTTAGCCCCTAAACTCTAAACCCTAAAACCTAAACCCTGACACCTAAACCATATGCCCTAAATCCTAAACACTAAACCCTAAACCATAAAAACTAAACCCTAATCCCTAAACCCCAAACCCTAAAACCCAAAACCCTAAACTCTAAAAACTAAACCCTAAACCCTGAACCCTAATACCCTAAATCCAAAACCCTAAAAACGAAACCCTAAATTCAAAACCCTAAACCCTCAAAACCTAAACCCTAAACCAAAAAAACTAAACCCTAACCCCTAAACTCTAAACCCTAAAACCGTAAACCCCAAATCTAAACCCAAAAAATTCTAAACCCTAAACCCCAAACCCTAAACCTTAAAACCTAAACCCCAAACCCTAAAACCTAAACCCTAAACCCTAAACCCTAAACCCTAAACCCTTAGCCCCTAAACCCTAAACCCTAAACCCTAAAACCTAAACCTTAACCCCTAAACCACAAGCCCTAAATCCTAAATCCCAAATCCTAAACCGTAAAAACTAAAACCAAATCCCTAAACCCTAAAACCCTAAACCCTAAACTCTAAAAACTAAACCCTAAGCCCTAAGCCCTGAACCCTAAAACCTTAAACCCAAAACCCAAAACACTAAATTCGAAACCATAAACCCTAAACCCTAAACCCTAAAAACTAAACCCTAAACCCTAAACTCTAAAGCCTAAAACCCTAAACCCCAAACCTACACCCAAAAAATCCTAAACCCTAAACCCTAGACCATAAAACCTAAACCCTAAACCCTAAACCCAATAATGCTCAACCCAAAACCCAAAACCCAAAAAATCCTAAACACAAAGCCCTAAAACTCTAAACACTAAACCCTAAATCGTAAGCCCTAAACCCCAAACCACTAAGCCCTAAACCCTAACCACAAAACCCTCAACCCTAAAACCCTAAACCCTAAACCCTAAACTCTGAAAACTAAACCCTAAGCCCTAAGCCTTGAACCCTAAAACCCTAAACCCGAAACCCGAAACACTAAATCTGAAACCATAAACCCTAAACCCTAAAACCTAAAAACTAAACCCTAAACCCTAAACTCTAAAGCCTAAAACCCTAATCCCCAAACCTACACCCAAAAAATCCTAAACCCTAAACCCTAAACCCTAAACCATAAAATCTAAATCCTAAACCCTAAACCCAATAACGCTAAACCCAAAACCCTAAACTAAAAAAATACTAAACCCCAGCCGAAACTAAACAAAACTAAACACAAACCCCTAAAACTAAAACCTAAACAACTAAACCCCTAACACGAAACATAAAGCCTAAGCCGCCCAAACCCCCTAAACCACTAAACCCTAAAAAAACCTAACACCCCTGAAACTCCGAACCACGGTTAAGACCCAAACCCTAAACAAACATCACAAAAACCTAAACAAAAACCCCTAAAACCTTAAAAACCTAAAACACATAAAACCCTTGAAACCCTAAATCCTAAACTCGTATAAACCCTAACCCCTAAAAACCTAACCCGAAACCCCCTAAACGGCCCGAAGCCCTAAAATCCGAAACAAAAATGCCCTAAACGATAAATCCCTAACCCTAAAGACCTAAACCTATAAACCTACCCCTAAAACACCTACCTAATGTAAACCTAAACCTAAAAACCCTAAACCCTAAACCTAAAAACCCTAAACCCTAAATCTTAAACCCTAGACCCAAACCCTCAACCCACTAAAAACCTAAACCCTAAATCCTGAACACTATGACCCTTACCAAACAAGACGCCAATCCTAAGACCCTAAACCTAACCCTTAACCCCGCCATAAACCGCAACCTAAACCCCAAAGACGACCCTAGACCAAACCCAAAACGCGAACCCAAAAACCTAACCACCAAAACAACCAAAACCTCTTTTGGGGGGGGGGGGGGGGGGACAAAAACACAAAACCAAACCGGAAGCCGAAGCTAGCCTCGCAGACCCTAAACCTAAAGCCCGAAACCTTAAAACCCTAGATAAAACGCGAAACCCAAAACCCTAAACCAAAAAAACTAAAATAAACCCCCTAGACCGAAAAAGAGCCTAAACATAAAACCTAATCCTAAAACGAGACCCTAAACCTAAATCCCTAAACCTTAAACCCTAAATTAAAAACCCTAACTCTAAAACCCTATGCCCAAAACCTCCTAAACAGAAAAAACTAAAAACCTAAACCCTTAAACTATTAAAAATAAAATCCTAAACCTAACCCCTAAACCATAAACTCGAAACCCTAAACCCCTAACCCTAAAAACCCTAAACCCTAACCCCTAAGCCCTAAAACCAAAAATCCCAACCCTAACCCTAAACCCTAACCCGAACCCTAAACCCTAAACGATAAATCTGAAACCCTAAACCCTAAACCTTAGACCTTAAACCCTAAAACCTAAAAAACCTAAACCCTAGACCCTAAAACCCAAATCCTCAACCCTAAACCCTGTAGCCTAAAAACTAAACCATATGCACTAAATCCTGAAACATACTAAACCTTAAGCCAAAAACCTTAAACCCAAAACCCTAACCCTAACCCGAAAAACCTAAACCGAAAACTCAAAACCCTAAACCGAACACCCGTAAACCCTAAACCCAAAAACCGTAAACCCTATAATGCAAAACCCTAAACCCAAAACCTAAAAAACCCAAAAACCCTAAACCCTCCGTGTGCTGGGCGACCGGGTAAACCTAAAAAGCCTAAACCCGTAAAGCGGAACCACGAGACCCAAAAACCCGAACCCCAAAAAAACCCCAAACCCAAAAGCCGAAAACACTAAACCCCAAAACCCGAAAAAAACCAAACGGTAAACCATAAACATGAAATATGAACCCAGAACCCTAAAACCCTTTGACCCTAAACCCAAAACCCAAAACCCAAACCAAAAAGCTTATACCTTAACCCCCAAAACCCAAAACCCAAAACCCTAAACCCAAAAAAAACCTAACCCTTTAATCCTAAAGCATAAAGCTCAACCCTTAAACCTAAAAGTCTAAGAGGCCGGAAAAACCAGAAACCCGGATGGCCGAACCCGAAGCCGAAAAACCAGCAAGGCGAGGAAACCCGAAACCGAAAACTCGGCGGAAAGCACGAAAAATCCCAAACCCGAAAGCGGAAAAACCCAGAAGACAGCTCGGGGACACCCTGTAAACCCGAAATACGAAACCCGGTAAACGTTGAAAACCGCTGCCCGAAACCCGAAACCCGAAAACCGAAACCCCAAAGCCGAAAAACGAAAACCCGAAACCGAAACCGAAAACCAAAAAGCCGAAACCCAAAAACCAGAACCCGAAACCCGGAAACGGGAAACCCGGAACCCGAACCCATCAACCCAAAAAACCCCAAACCCGAACTACGAACCAGAAACCCGAACCCGAAACCAGAAAGGGAAAACCATAACCCGAAGAAACCCTGAAACCCGCCGAAACCGACTAACCTAAACCTAAACCCTAACCCGAAAAGAGCAAACCAGACGAACCCGAACACCCAAAACCCGAACCGGGAAAGGAGAAACCCTAAAGCTTAGCCCTAAATCAAACCCTAAAACCTAAACCGTAAACACCCTTAACCATACTGCCCTAATCCTAAACATAAACCCTAAAACCATAAAAACTGAACACTGTGAACCCTAAGCCCGCAAACACCTATAACCAAAACCCAAAACGCTCGAATAAACGAAACCCGGGGAAACCCGGGAACCTTTAAACACACGAAATGCCAAAACCCTGAAGCAAAACGAAACCCGAAAGGCAAAAACCCGAATACCCGAAACCGAACCCCGATCGAAACCCAAAAAAAAGAAACCCAACCCCGAAAGTCTAAACCCTAAAACCGTAAACCCCAAAGCAAACCAAAAACATTCTAAAACCTAAACCCAAACCCGAAACCTAAACCCTAAAACCCCAAACCCGAAAAACCCTAAACCCTAAACCCTAAAACACTGTAAACCCTTAGCCACTTAAACCCTAACCCTAAAGCCCTAAAACCTAGAACCTGGAAGAACCCCGAAACACAAGCCCTAAATGCCGAAATCCCAAAGCTAAACCGTAAAAACTAAACCAACGCCGAAACCCGAAATAACCCAGAATCCCGAAACGCGATAAAACCGAAACCGAAGCCCAGAAGCCCTGAACCCTAAAACCTTAAAAAACCCCAAAACCCAAAACACTAAATTCGAAACCATAAACCCCTAAACCCTCAACCCTAAAACTAAACCCTAAACCCCTAAACTTAAAGCCCCTAAAACCCTAAAACCCAAACATACACCCAAAAATCCGAAACCATAAAACTAGGACCAAAAACTAAAGCCTATCAACCCTAACCAATAAGCTCCAAACCCAAAGCCCAAAACCCAAAAAAATCTAGCTAAACACAAAGCCCTAAACTCTAAACACTAAACCCTACACGTAAGCCCTCGCGCCTAAACCCGAACCACTAAGCCCGAATAAACCTACCCACAAAAACCTCCCCCCTAACAACCTTAAACCCTAAACCCTAAACTTAAAAATAAACCCCTACGGCCCTACAGGAGACGAACCTCAAACCAAAAAGACCAGCAACGGCAGACCAACAGAAACCGCTCCATCTGAAACCCTAACACCCTAAACCTAAAACAAAAACTAACCCTCGACCTAAACTCTAAAGCCTAACTAAAACCTACACCCAAACCGACATACACCCAAAAAAATCCCTAAAACCCCAAACATAAACCAAAACCATTAAATTAAATCCTAACCCTAACCCAACCCACTAACGCTAACCCAAAACCCTAAAACTAATAACCCTACGAACCAAATCTAAACACCAAAACTAAAAAACCAGAAACACTCAACATGAAATCCAAGCCCGAAAACCCCAAACCACTCAACCCGAAACCCTAATCAGAAACCAGGGAGCTAAACTAAAACCCTAAACCCCAACCCTTAAACACGCGTAACAACTAACCCTAAAAACCCTGCACACTACATCGTTAAACCTTAACCCCTAAACCCTTACCCTTTTAAAACTAACTCCTCAACCCTAAACCCACACCCTCCCCTAAACCATAAACTCGCAACCTAAACCTAACCCTTAAAACCCTAAGCCTACACCCTCAACCCTCAACCGTAAACCCTAAAGGGCTACCCCTTACACCTAACCCTAAACCCCTAACCCCTTAAACCCTAACTCCGGATAAAACAACCTAAACCGCTCAACACAAAAACACACGAACCTAAACCGCCAAAACCCTGTAACCATAAAATTTAAAACCGGAAAAAATATAAACTAACACATAAAACACGAAACCCTAAACCGAAACACTAAACCCTAAAACAGAAAGCCGTAAACCCTGGAACGCTAAACCCAAAAACTCCTAACTTATAACCTTCAACCTAAAAGACCTGAACCCTAAACCTAAATAAAAACCTAAACCCAAAGACCTCGCGCTAAACCCGAAACCCTAAACCCTAAACAGAAACCCCAAAACCAAAAACCCAAACCTAAACCAAAAACCTAAAAGCCAAGACTAAACCCTAAACCATAAACCCTAAATCTAAACACTAACCCTGACCGAAAAACTAAACGCCTAACCTAAAACCCTACCCCGAAAAGGGTAACCCTCAACCCCAAAAACTCTAATACCCCAAACCCGTAATGCCAAACCTATACGCTACACCCAAACCCTTAATCCGAAAAACACCAAAACCATAAACCCAAAAAAACCCTTAAAAGATTCATAAACCGAAGCCCTGAAACCACAAACCAAAACCCGTAAATTATAAACGCGAAACGCTTTAAAACCGCGAAACCCCAAAAGCCCAAGCCCTAAAACCGGTAAAATCAAACGTCGACCCTAAGCCCTAACCCTAACCCTAAACGGAACCCCAGAAACGTGCGCCCCAAAACCCTTAAACCCACGAAACCCGAAATCACCAACCTTAAACCCGACAACCATAATCCCGTACACTCTAAACCCATAAACCCGAAACCGAAACCCCAATAGAGAGAAAACCTAAACCCGAAAAACTTAAACCTTAAAACATTAACCCTAAAACCTATCGGAGCCTAAAGACCGAGCGCGGTAAGACGCAGAACCCAGAAAACGCGAAACCCGAAAACCTGAAACCTAACCCTAAACAAGAGGGCCCAAGCGAAACGAG
>NW_026652146.1:5000-52613 GCF_029873635.1 Malania oleifera
ATTTTTAGGGTTTAGGGTTTAGGATTTAGGGTTTAGTTTTTAGGGTTTAGGGTTTAGGGTTTTAGAGTTTTAGGGTTTTGGGTTTAGGGTTTAATGTTTAAAGTTCTTGGGTTTAGGGTTTCGAGTTTGGGGTTTAGAGTTTAGTATTTAGGGTTTTGGGTTTAGGGTTTATTGCATAGGTTTTGGGGTTTAGGGTTTATGAAATTAGGAATAGCTTCCCAAGAGGGGGGGTGAATTGGCTTTTAAAATTTTCTTTAAATTCCGTTTGACATACCTTAAACTTCCTTTTTTTCTTTTAACCAATTCTTGACTTGTTTGTTTAATTCTTTAATCAATCGAGAACTTAGTTCCTTTATCCAATCAATAACACAATTAAACAACCAATCAATTAAACAATATCTTCAGGCCAAACAATCAATTTATTTGTCAAGTACAAGTTAAACAACAAACAACCAAACTAAGATATAAAGTATTCAGTACTTTGGTAATATAACAACTCAAGATGGTTGTTTGTTTATATTTGCTAAATTTGAACCGAGCCCTGTAGTGAATGAGAATTTATGCTTGCTGATGTAAAGCCCTGTATAGATGAATCAAACCACTCTTTCCAAATATTTAGAACTCAACTAAACTCTTGGTAAATTTATCTTTGGGATGTTAACAAAGTAACGTACTTCTGTAAGGTTTCCGCAAGATATGGTGTAATCAACGTACTCCCTTTCGGTTTCCGTAACTCAAACCAAAATTAAACCTTAAGTTTGTTTGATTTCCAAATATACATAGTTTATATGATTTTCAAATTTAAAATCATCCACACAATTTAAATATACTGAAAATAAAGAGTAATGGAAAGAGAGAATGAGACGGAGATTTTTACGAGGTTCGGCTTATACCCAGCCTACGTCCTCGCCTTTGGCAAACCACCAAAGGATTCACTAGTTCAGTTCCGTTGACGGGTGGAACAATACCGATTACAACACTCCTTGTTTAAGGCTAGAGCCCGCCTTCTCCAAACGATATTCCCTCGTTCGGTCACTCCTTACATAGGCTAGAGTCCACCTCTCTAAGCAATGTCCCCTTGCTTAGCCAACGATCCAAACGACCCTTGGAACGTCAAAGAACTATAAGAAACACAAGATAAGATTTGCATACAAGTATACTCTCTCAAAGAGCAAGTTAGTACGATTTCAGCACTATATACTTTGAATGTAAAATATCAATATGAAATACAATGAAACTCAAGTGTAGAATTCACCAATATCCTTCTTAGAAGAGGATTAGCAGTAGGAATTCAAAGGAGCAAGGATTAGCACTTCAAAATATCTCAGCAAAAGAATTTTTCAATGAGTGAACAAGAGAGCTTTGAAAGAACAAGATTGCTTTCAGCTTTACAAGAAGATTTTTCAATTCTTGGGTGTATTTTGATTTGAAAAACCATGTATTTTTAGGCTTTCAAACTTGTTTCCATGTTGCAAAAGTTTCCTATGAGAGTTTTCCAAATTTTTAGAAAGTTTGGAGTTCAAACGGCTATAATTTAAAAATAAGAGTTTTAAAATTTTTGCCCGTTGAACAATGTTCAGACGTCTAAAATCACGAGTTCAGACGTCTGAAGTCACGAGTCCAGACGTCTGAAGTCACGAGTTCAGACGTCTGAACCGCTACTGCCTTCTGTATATGCTGTCCAGAAAATCTTCAGACATTTGAACTTAATCTTCAAACGTTTGAAGTCATCTGTTCAGTCATCTGAAGTCACTTTTCGTGAATAGTGTTCAGCTGATTGACAGCAGTGACCCCACTTCAGTGTTTTAGCCATAACTTTTTATGTATAACTCAAAATTAGATTTTCTTTATGTCAAACGAAAGCTAAGAGAAAATCCTACAACTTCTATGTTGACAACTTTTTAAAATAATGATTTTTGGATAGATAAAAATTCACCTCAATGCGGCTGTAGAAAATCTGACGGCAAATGGAAAAACTCTTTTTGATGCTTTTCATTCCAAAAATAACTCTAACCTTTTTAAAATAATTTTTGACCTTATAAAAATATTTTACAGGTATTTTAAAAAGTATCTAGGTCTAAGTTAACCTAAGAGTTTCAAAATATTTCAAATGATATTTTAAACATTTAAAGTACTTACATGAAAGCTTCTAAAACTTTTCTCATTCTAGGTTCTTGAGTCTTCATGTTTTGTTTCTTCAAGTTTCCATATTTTCTTCAAGCTTTCATATTCTTTGAGCTTTAGGTTCTTGAGTCTTCATATTTTGTTTCTTCAAGCTTTCATCTTTTCTTCAAGCTTTCATATTCTTTGATATTTATCACTTTGCTTTCCTTTGGCTTTTTGGACTTTAATACGTCTTGGCTTTCAACAACTCATTTATGTCCTCATATTCTTCAAGATTTCATATATCATCTTTAAATCCATGCTTTGACTCATTTAAGCTTCATTTGATCCTTGTGCGCACTTTGACCTTACTTTCATCATATTTGATCCTTGTGGGCACTTTCACCTTACTTTCTCATATATGAGCCTTGAAACAACGTTACTCACACAAATATGTTAAATTCCACTTGTTTGTTAGCATCAAAACAAGATAAGAAGATTTTAAGCCTTGTAAGGCCAACAGTTTAGGTTTTAGGGTTTAGGGGTTTAGGGTTCTGGGTTAAGGATTTAGGGCTTTTTTGGTTTAGGATTTAGGATTTAGGGCTTAGGTTTTTTTGGGTTTAGGGTTTAGGGTTTAGGGTTTTGGATTTAGGGTTTAGGGTTTAGGGTTTAGGGTTTAGGGTTTAGGGTTTAGGATTTTGGGCTTAGGGTTTAGGGTTTTGGATTTAGGGTTTAAGGTTTTGGGTTTAGGGTTTTTGTTTTAGGGTTTTGGGTTTTGGGTTTTCGATTTAGGGTTTAGGGTTTAGGGTTTAAGGTTTAGGGTTTTCTTAGTTTAGGGTTTAGGGTTTAGGGTTTAGGGTTAGGGTTTAGGGTTTAGGATTTAGTTTTTAGGGTTTAGGGTTTAGGGTTTAGGGTTTTTTTGGTTTAGGGTTTAGGGTTTAGGGTTTTAGGGTTTTGGGTTTAGGGTTTAGGGTTTAGGGTTTTAGGGTTTAAGGTTTTGGATTTAGGGTTTAGGGTTTTGGGTTTAGGGTTTATGTTTTAGGGATTGGGGGTTAGGGTTTTGGGTTTTTGGTTTAGGGTTTAGGGTTTAGGGTTTAAGGTTTAGGGTTTTCTCAGTTTACGGTTTAGGGTTTATGGTTTAGTGTTTAGGGTTAGGGTTTTGGGTTTAGCATTTAGGATTTTGTTTTTAGGGTTTAGGGTTTAGGGTTTAGGGTTACGATTTTAGGGTTTTGGGTTTAGGGTTTAGGGTTTGGCATTGTAGGGTTTAGGGTTTAGGGTTTCGGGTCTAGGTTTTTAGGTTTTGGGTTTTAGGGTTTAGGCTTTATGGTTTAGTTTTTAGGGTTAAGGGTTTAGGATTTACGGTTTAGTTTTTAGGGTTTAGGGTTTAGGGTTTAGTGTTTATGATTTAGGGTTTAGAGTTTAGGGTTTAGGGCATAGGTTTTAAGGTCAACAATTTTGGGGTTTAGGGTTTAGAGTTTAGGATTTAAGGGTTAAGGTAGAGAGTTTATGGTTTTCGGGTTTAGGGTTTCTTATATCGGGTTAAGGGTTTAGGGTTTTGGGTTTATGTTTTAGCGATTAGGGTTTAGGGGTTAGGGCTAGGGGTTTTTTGTTTAGGGTTTAGGGTTTAGGGTTTTTTGGGTTTAGGGTTTATGGTTTAGGGTTTAGTTTTTAGGGTTTAGGGTTTAGAGTTTAGGGTTTAGGATTTAGGGTTTAGGGTTTAGGGTTTAGGGCATAGGTTTTAGGGTTTAGGGTTTAGGGTTTGGTGTTTAGGGTTTAGGGTTGAGGGGTTTAGGGTTTAGTGTTTAGGGTTTAAGGTTTAGGTTTTAGTGTTTAGGGTTGAGTCTTTAGGTTTTAGGGTTTAGGGTTTAGGGTTTGGGGTTCAGGGTTTTGGGTTTAGGGTTTAGGGTTGAGGGTTTAGGGTTTAGTGTTTAGGTCTTAGGGTTTAAGGTTTAGGGTTTAGGGTTTAGGGCTTAGGGGTTTAGGGTTTAGGGTTTAGTGTTTAGGTTTTAGGTTTTAGGGTTTAGGGTTTTGGGGTTAGGGTTTGTGGTTTTTGGTTTAGGGTTTAGTTTTTAGGGTTTTAGGTTTAGGGTTTTTTCGGTTTAGGGTTTAGGGTTTACGGTTTAGGGTTTATTTTTTAGGGTTTAGGGTTTAGGATTTTGGGTTTAGGATTTATGGTTTAGGGTTTCAAGTTTAGTGCCTAGGTTTTAAGGTTTAGGGTTTAGGGTTTAGGGTTTAGCGTTGAGGAGTTTAGGGTTTAATGTTTAGGGTGAGTTTTTAGGCCTTAAGGTTTAGGGTTTACCGTTTAGGCTTCAGGGTTTTGGATTTAGGGTTTAGGGTTTAGGGTGTAGTGTTTAGGTCTTAGGGTTTATGGTTTAGGGTTTTGGGTTTAGGGTTTTGGGGTTTAGGGTTTAGGGTTTAGGATTTAGGTTTTAGGTTTTGGGGTTTAGGGTTTAGGGTTTAGGGTTTAGAGTTTAGGAATTATGGTTTAGTGTTTTTTTGGTTTAGGGTTTAGGGTTTAGGGTTTGGGTTTAGGGTTTAGGGTTTAGGATTTAGTTTTTAGGGTTTAGGGTTTAGAGTTTAGGGTTTTTTGGGTTTAGGGTTTAGGGTTTAGGTCATTGGTTTTAAGGTCTAGGTTTTAAGGTTGAGGGTTTAGGGGTTTAGGGTTTAGGGTTTAGGATTTTGGGCTTTGGGTTTAGGGTTTAGGGTTTTGGGGTTTAGGGTTTGGGCTTTTGGGTTTAGGGTTTATGTTTTTGGGTTTAGTGTTTAGTGGTTAGGGTTTTGGGTTTTTGGATTATGGTTTAGGGTTTAGGGTTTTCTTGTTTTACGGTTTAGGGTTTAGGGTTTAGGGTTTAGGGGTTTGGGGTTTTGGGTTTAGGGTTTAGGGTTTAGGGTTTAGGGTTTCGGGTCTAGGTTTTTAGATTTTGGGTTTTAGGGTTTAGGGTTTGGGCTTTAGGGCTTAGTTTTTAGGGTTTAGGGTTTAGGATTTAGGGTTTAGGGTTTTGTGTTTGGGGTTTAGGATTTAGTTATTAGCGTTTAGGGTTTGGGGTTTAGGGTTTTGGGTTTAGGGTTTTGGGTTTCGGGTCTAGGTTTTTAGGTTTTGGGTTTTAGGGTTTAGGGTTTAGGCTTTAGGGCTTAGTTTTTAGGGTTTAGGGTTTAGGATTTAGGGTTTAGGGTTTTGTGTTTATGATTTAGGGTTTAGGGTTCAGGGTTTAAGGCATAGCTTCTAGGGTCAAGGATTTTGCGATTTTTGGTTTAGGGTTTAGGATTTAGGGTTTAGGGTTCAGGGTTTATAGTTTTAGGGTTTAGAGTTTCAGATTTTGGGTTAAGGGTTTAGGGTTTAGGGTTTATGTTTTAGGGTTTAGGGTTTAGGGGTTAGGGTTTGGGGTTTTTTGTTTAGGGTTTAGGGTTTTTTGGGTTTAGGTTTTAGGGTTTAGGGTTTAGGGTTTAGGGTTTAGGGTTTAGTTTTTAGGGTTTAGGGTTTAGGGTTTAGGGCATAGGTTTTAGGGTTTAGGGTTTCGGGTTTGCGGTTTAGGGTTTTGGGTTTAGGGTTTGAGGTTTAGGGTTTAGGGTTTAGTGGTTTAGGGTTTAATTTTTCAGGTTTAAGGTTTAGGGTTGAGTGTTTAGGTCTTAGGGTTTAGGTTTTAGGGTTTAGGGTTTAGGCTTCAGGGTTTTGGGTTTAGGGTTTAGTGTTTAGGGGTTTAGGGTTTAGGGTTTAGGATTTTGGGCATTGGGTTTAGGGTTGAGGGTTTTAGGTTTTAGGGTTTTGGATTTAGGGTTTTGGGTTTTGGGTTTAGGGTTTATGTTTTTGGATTTAGGGTTTAGGGGTTAGGGTTTTGGGTTTTTGGATTACGGTTTAGGGTTTAGGATTTTCTTGGTTTAGGGTTTAGGGTTTAGGATTAGGGTTTTGGGTTTGGGGCTTAAGATTTAGTTTTTCGGGTTTAGGGTTTGGGGTTTAGGGTTTTGGGTTTTGGGTTTTGGGTTTAGGGTTTAGCGTTGTAGGGTTTAGGGTTTAGGGTTTCAGGTCTAGGTTTTTAGGTTTTGGGTTTTTGGGTTTAGGGTTTAGGCTTTAGGGTTTATTTTTTAGGGTTTAGGGTTTAGGATTTAGGGTTTAGGGTTTTGTGTTTATGATTTAGGGTTTAGGGTTTAGGGTTTAGGGCATAGGTTCTAGGGTTAAGGATTTTGGGGTTTTGGGTTTAGGGTTTAGGATTTAGGGTTTAGGGTTTAGGGTTCAGGGTTTATAATTTTAGGGTTTAGGGTTTCGGATTTTGGGTTAAGGGTTTCGGGTTTTGGGTTTATGTTTTAGGGATTAGGGTTTAGCGGTTAGGGTTAGGGGTTTTTTTTTTAAGGTTTAGGGTTTTTTGGGTTTAGGTTTTAGGGTTTATGGTTTAGGGTTGACGGTTTAGGGTTTAGTTTTTAGGGTTTAGAGTTTAGGATTTAGGGTTTAGGATTTAGGGTATAGGGCATAGGTTTTAGGGTTTAGGGTTTCGAGTTTGGGGTTTAAGGTTTAGGGTTTAGTGTTTGGGGTTTAGGGTTTTTGGTTTAGGGGTTTAGGGTTTAGTTTTTAGGGTTTAAGGTTTAGGGTTTAGTGTTTAGGGTTGAGTATTTAGGTCTTTGGGTTTAGGGTTTTGGGTTTTGGGTTTAGGGTTTAGGGTTTAGGGGTTAGGGTTTTGGGTTTTTGGTTTAGGGTTTAGTGTTTAGGGTTTTGGGTTTAGGGTTTTAATAACCCAGAAAATAATTCACCCCCCCTCTTTGGAAGCTATTCCTCATTTTAATTGGTCTCAGAGCCTAGTTATAGAAATTCCTAACAAGAAATTATAAAAGGATCTAATGGCAAACGTTGGAGTGGTACCCTTTGGTGAAGGACAATCCTCACAATTACACTTTTTGGAAAAAGAGAATGAAAATATATCTCCAACACATGGATTGGAAAGTTTGGGAAGTTGTTATGGATGGAAATCTTATTCCCACTAAGTTAGTTGATGGAAAACTTATTCCAAAGGAAAAGAAAGACATAACAGACTTAGACTATAAAATGCTTCAAATAAATGCAAGTGCTATAAATGTGTTATACTGTGCATTAGATGCTAATGAGTTTAATCGAGTCATGGCTTTCAAAACATCTAAGGAAATTTGGGATAAATTAGAAGTAACTTATGAAGGAACCGTTGATGTTAGAGACAACAGAATAGACATGCTAACAAGTGAATACGAAGCATTCAATATAAATTCTGATGAAACAATATCAAGCATGTACACAAGATTTACCCACATAATAAACTTTTTAAGTGTCTTAGGAAAAACCTACACTACATATGAAATGATTAGAAAGATTCTAAGAGGTCTACCCTTTATTTGGGAACCAAAGGCCACAGCTATCACGGAAGGTAGAAACCTTAAGACTACGTCTTTGGATGAACTTATAGGTTCACTTCTTACATATGAAATGGCATTGAAAGAAAGGAATCCTAAACCAAAGCATAAAAGATCCATAGCTCTAAAAGCATCGAGCCATAGCACTCATGAAGAGGAAAGTGAAACAAGTGACTTAGATCAAGATGAATTGGCATTCATTACTAAGAAACTAGGAAAATTCTATAGAAGAAATAAAAGGTTTCCTAGAAAATTCTATAAAAAGAAAACTGAAAAAGGAGATACAAGTAGGAAAGAAAATAAAGGTAAGAATGAACCAATTTGTTATTATTGCAAAAAGCCAGGGTATATAAAACCGGAGTGTCCATTGTTCAAGAAGGACAAGAAGAAAAAGAAGGAAGCAATGAAAGCTTCTTGGGACGATTCAAGCTCCAGCGAAACTAAAATTGAATCAAGTGAATAAGAAATGACAAATATATGCTTCATGGCAAACGATGAAGAGGTAAATTCTTATTACTCTTCAACAGAATCTCAAAATGTGTCTTGTGATGAGTCAAGTGATAGTTTGCCTTCTTATAAGGAATTACAAACTGAATTATTTTCACTACATAAAAGATTTATAAAAGTGTCTAAAAGAAATATAACTTTGAAGGATCAGAATCAAGAACTATTGAAGCAACTAGAATCATTCAAAGTTATTGAAGAAGAAAGAAATACTTATATTAAGAAGTTGGAAGAAGAAATAAAACAAGAATTAGATAAAACTCATAAAAATGGTTTGAATAAGAAAGATTTAGAAATAAATAAACTCAAACAGATAGTTGAGGATAAAGAAAAGATTATCTATAATTTTACTAAAGGTAAAGAAAACTTTGAAAAGATGATTGGACAACAAAGGTTTCATGGAAACAAAGAAGGAATAGGCTACAATGGTAAAACAAATAAAAAGAATAAAAATCTATACATGGGATATTTTGTTAAGGGAGCTAAGTTTTATGCTAGCACTTCATCAAATAACAAACATGAACACACCACTTGCTATATGTGCAAGACTAAAGGTCATATAATGTTCAATTGCCCATTAAAGAAAAAATATATTAAAGTTCAAGGACAATGGAAAACAAATAGTGGAACCAAAAATAAAACAATGAGAGTCAAAAGAATTTGGGTTCCAAAAACTAACACATAGTGTCCCTCATTATAGGTTTGCCTTAGGATAACAACGACAACGGACAAATGGTACTTGGACAGTGGATGCTCAAGACATATGACTGGTGACAAGACCAAGTTCACTACCTTAGAACAAAAGGATGGGGGATATGTCACCTTCGGCGACAATGGCAAAGGTAAAATTGTTGGTATAGGTACTATTGGTAAAGAATCCTCACTCACTATAGATAATGTGCTATTAATGGAAGGACTAAAACATAATCTTTTAAGTATTAGTCAATTAAGTGATGAAGGGTTTGAAGTAATGTTCATGAAAGAAAAATGTGTTATCCAGAATCCCAAAAATGGAGAAACCTTGTTTATGGCTCATTGAATAAATAATGTTTAGTGTATAAATCTCGAGAAAATAAAAAATCAAAACATAACCTGTTTAACAGCTATGAATGAAGTAAGTTGGTTATGGCATAGGAAATTAGGACATGCTAGCATGGACCTACTATCTAAATTATCTAAGAAAAATCCTGTAAAAGGATTACCAAACATTAAGTATGTAAAAGACAAGATATGTGATGCTTGTCAAAAGGGAAAACAAGTAAAAATAAGTTTTAAAAAGAAAAAAAAGCATATCCACCAAGAGACCCCTAGAACTACTACACTTAGACTTGTTTGATCCAACAAGAACCTTCTGCTTAGGTGGAAAACAATATGCTTTCGTAATAGTAGATGATTTTTCAAGATTTACTTGGGTAATCTTTTTAGCAAACAAAGATGAAGCTTGTAACCAATTAATAACCTTATGCAAGAAACTACAAAATGAGAAAGGCTATAATGTAACAAGCTTTAGAAGTGACCAAGGAAGGGAGTTTAAAAATAAGGAAGTTGATAAATTTTGTAATGAACATGGAATAACTCACAATTTCTTTGCACCTAGAACTCCACAGCAAAATGGAGTTGTTGAAAGGAAAAATAGAACTTTGCAAGAAATGGCAAGAACAATGCTCAATGAAAATAGTCTACATAAATATTTTTGGGCAAAAGCTGTAAATACAGCATGCGATATTGTAAATAGGGTATCAATAAGATCAAAAATAGATAAAACACCATATGAGATTTGGAAAGATAGAAAACCAAATATATCCTACTTTCATGTATTCGGTTGCAGAAATACTAAAGATGACCTAGGAAAATTTGATGCAAAGTCGGATGAAGGTATTTTCTTAGGTTATTCTATAAATAGTAAAGGTTATAGGATTTATAATAAAAGAACTTCTACAATTATAGAATCAATTCATATAAATTTTGATGAATCAAATCATTACAACATTAAAGATATGAATGATGAAAAAGAAGTCGCTTCACAAAAGGAAGAAGTTCTTGAAATAAAAGAAGAAAAGAACAATGATGCATTAAATGAAAACCTTTCAGAGAAACTGAAACTTCCTAAAGAGTGGAAATATGACAAAAATCACCCAAAAGAACAAATTCTTGGTGAAACATCAAAAGGAATAACCACAAGAGCCTCACTAAAAAATATTTGTAATCATTATGCTTTCTTATCCCAACATGAACCAAAAAATATTGAAGATGCCTTAAATGATGATTCTTGGATTATAGCTATGCAAGAGGAATTAAATCAATTCGAAAGAAGTCAACTATGGGAACTAATGCCAAAACCCAAAGATAAATCAATTATAGGAACTAAATGGGTGTTTATAAATAAGAAGGATGAAAATGAAGTTGTTGTGAGAAATAAAGCTAGGTTAGTGGCACAAGGATATAATCAAGAAGAAGGAATTAATTATGATGAAACTTTTGCACCTGTGGCAAGGATGGAAGCCATTAGGATGCTTTTAGCATATGCAGCCCATAAGGATTTTAAGTTATATCAAATGGATGTGAAGAGTGCATTTTTAAATGGATATATAAATGAAGAAGTATATGTCAAACAACCTCCAGGGTTTGAATATTCTAAAAATCCAAACCATGTATTCAAATTAACAAAAGCCTTTTATGGTTTGAAACAAGCTCCAAGAGCTTGGTACGAGAGATTAAGTAAATTCTTACTTAAAAATGATTTTACAAGAGGAAAAGTTGATAGTACCTTATTCATTAAAACTAAAAACAAAGATTGGTTATTAGTTCAAATATATGTGGATGATATTATATTTGGAGCTACAAATAAAGATCTATGTAAAGAATTTGCCACATGTATGCAAAAAGAGTTTGAGATGAGTATGATGGGAGAATTAAATTACTTTCTTGGATTACAAATCAAACAAGCTAAAAATGGAATTTTCATAAATCAAACTAAATACATTAAAGACATGTTAAAAAAGTTTGATATAGAAGAAAGTAAACCCATAGGAACTCCTATGAGTACTTTAACTAGTCTTGACAAAGATGAAAAAGGGAAACAAGTTGATACTAAGCACTATCGAGGAATGATAGGAAGCCTACTCTATTTAACAGCAAGTAGGCCAGATATTATGTTTAGTGTATGTATGTGTGCAAGATTTCAGTCAGCCCCTAAGGAATCACACCAAACAGCAGTCAAAAGAATCCTTAGACATCTCTTGGGCACACTTGAACTAGGATTATGGTATCCAAAGGAATCTGAATTTGAAATGATTAGTTATTCAGATGCAGACTTTGTTGGATGCAAAATAGATAGAGAAAGCACAAGTGGAACGTGTCATTTTCTAGGACATTCTTTAGTTTTATGGTCTTCAAAGAAACAAAATTCTGTAGTATTATCTATAATAGAAGTAGAATACATTGCTGCAAGAAGTTGCTATGCTCAAACATTATATATGAAACAATAGTTAAAAGATTTTCAAATACAATATCAAACTATCCCTATCAAATGTGATAACACAAGTGTTATTAATATTTCAAAAAATCCAGTATCTCACTCAAGAACAAAACACATCGATATAAGACATCACTTCTTGAGAGATCATGTACAAAATGAAGATATAGTACTAGAATTTGTAAATACACATGATCAATTAGCAGATATTTTTACAAAACCTTTGTCGGAAGAAAGATTCATATTTATAAGAAGAGAATTGGGCATGCTTCACAGTCGTGAAGTAATTTAGGAATTGTTCTAGTTGGCAGGCGACTGCCACCAGGGTACCAGGTGACTGCCTGGCTACTGTCTTTCAAAATTCCATAAAGACAGGCGCCTGCCACATTCAGGCAGGCGATTGCCTTAAGGCGGATAGGGTTAAAAACCTTATTTTAGGTCATTTTAAAACCCACTAGGTGCCTAACCATTTATTTTTCTCTTTGAAACCCTTCGTCTCCATCACTATCCATACACAAATCCTGCTCAAAGCATCTAGCTACCTCATATCAAATCCTTCCTCCACACAAAAACCCAAACTTAACTTAGAGTTTCCTTGTTTTTATTCTTCATACAAACATGCCTAGATCAAAATCCGTTGGTGTTAAAGGATCCTCATCTTCCACAAGAATTAATAACGATGAGGTGGGGAAATAGTTGGTCACTCCACACGCCAAGAACCTTTATCGAAATCAAATTGCTTCAGCTGAACCGATATTAGGTAAGGTTCTTGACGTAACATTCTTCAATTCTGATTTTTTTGAAATCATGGAACTTTTCAAGAACATTGGATGGGATAAGTTTATCACCTACCAAGCTAAAGGCTATTATCCCAATGTTGTCCGTGTTTTTTATGCAAACATAGAGCGATACGAAAATGGAATCAAAACAAATTTGCTTGGGAAAGACATCCACTTAACTTCAATATCTGTGGGAAAGATTCTTCGAATTAAGCTAGGGGATTTTGAGGTTCATATTATCGAGAAGCAATGGATTCTGGCTTAAGACTTTACACCACAAGAGTTTTTGCCTCTGGTTATGACTGACACTCCTGTAAACTTTAACCATCCTCCACTTTATAAGTAGTTTAGTTTGAAAGCCCTAATTTTGCACAAGCTCATTACAAACAATATTTTACCATGATCTGGTTCTCACGATCGTATTTCGTTTCTGGACTGTTTTGTAATGTGGTGCATTCTCAAAGGGAAGAAGATGGATCTTCCAAGTTTGATCATTCAGTGGATTATCATGAAAGTTGATGCTCCCTGTGTTGTTCTACCATATGCGGGAATGTTGAATATGGTTTTTGCTCATTTTAATGTTTTAACACCATCATTCAACTTCACTAGCAAGACATACTATGATATATTTTCTGATACCGTTCTAAAACGGATGGGCTATAAAAATTCTCCTCAAGGGTGGTTCCATAAAGGACATAGGAATGTCTTATCTGCACCACCACCTTCTTCATCTTCCATCCACACACCTTCAGTTCAGCTTGCTCCAGACACTCCTTCTTGGTTTGTTTCATTTTTTAACCATTACATGACGTTTAGTGATGGTATGAAATCTGGCCTCAGTTGCAAGAGAAAGTTACCTCCATCGAAACTCATTGTTCACACATTGATAAAAGAGTTGAAAATATTGAGCAACAGTTGGCCAGTTCTTCAAAAGGAAAATCTCCTATGAGTATTAGTTCTAATACATCCAGTGAGGATGAATCTGGAGAAAAAGAAGAAGGAGAAGATGAAAGT
Organism: Malania oleifera; assembly: GCF_029873635.1. Classification (NCBI taxonomy): domain Eukaryota; kingdom Viridiplantae; phylum Streptophyta; class Magnoliopsida; order Santalales; family Ximeniaceae; genus Malania; species Malania oleifera. The sequence continues at coordinate 18,246 of NW_026652146.1, forward strand.
GAACAAGAGGAAGGAGACAATGAATCTGGAGACCAAGAAGTAGGAGATGATGAATGTGAAAATATGGAAGCCTCTGACTGATGTGCTCTTATCTATCACTTTTATATGTTTTTATGTCTTCAAGTATTATCGGATAAGCAATCTTTTGTGTTCTAAAACTAGTACTTTTACTCACAGTATTTCTCTATTTTTGTATATCTTTCTCCTTTTTGATTGATGTCCAAAGGGGGAGAATGTTTAAGAGGAAGTTGTGAGTGCGAAAATATGATACACTTATGGTTTGTAACACTTATGATTTATTATGGTTATGGTTTGTGAATTTTAATGGATGGATGAATTTTCTTTGTACTAATATGTATGGGTTTATTCATGGTTATATCATGCTTATTGATAGGGGGAGATCTTTGTACTTGTATGAGTGGTTGATTCATGGATTCATGGATTATCCTTTGGACTAATATACTTGAATTACATCATGATTATTGATAGGGGGAGCCATAAATATTAAAATCTTATTATTTTTGCTCTCGATTTGTCATCATCAAAAAGGGGGAGATTGTTGGCCTAATAAGGCTTACAATTCTTATTTTGATGATAACAAATCAAATGATATGTTTAATATGTTTCAAGCAAAAGTTTTCAGGAAAATAAAAAGCTCAAAGTGCATAAGGAAGTTTATGGATTACAAAGAATCCTTGAAGAACACAAAGTAAATCTTATGGATTATAAAGAGCATGAAGAACAAAGTTATACTGTGAAAAGCTCAAAGGAAAGATTGCAACAACAAAGATGATGGAAAACCAAGTTTTGAAGACTAAAACAATTATATTTTTTTAAATGTAAGTACTTCAAAGTTAATCTCAAAGTATAAAGTGGTTTGAAGCTCATAGAAATTCAAAAATATGTTTTTACTCAAAAGAATGTTTTTTTAAATCAATAAAAAGAAAGGATTTAAGAAAAGAAAAAATTTTTGAAATAATGAAGGGCCAGGCAACTGCCATATTAAGAAAATGATTTTTCAAAAAGTCAGTAGCTAGACAGGCGACTGCTTAACCTACCAGGCGCCTGCGTGAACAAGCCAGGCGACTGCCTTGGTTCTGGCAGGTGACTACCAGCATTCTGTGTTGAGAGAGTGCTCTGTGATAGGCGACTGCCACTTGAACATTGGCATTAATTCTCTCAACAGAAAGATTTTTTAAACCACATTTTTAAACATATTTATTTCAAAATATTTGGAGTTGATTTTTAGGAATCTTTGGGAGTAAATGGATGGCTTCTAAAACTTCTATAAATAGTCAAAAACTTCAAAGGTTTAAGGTAAGAAAATTGATTATTATTATTGAAGCAAAATTCAAAGGTTTTTGAAATCAAGCTGCCTTCAAAGTTTTCAGATCCAGCAACCTTCAAAGTTTTCAAATCCAAGCAACCTTCAAAGTTTTAGAGCAAGCAACCTTCAAAGGTTTTTAGATCAAGCAAAGTTTTCAAAAGTTTCTAGATCAACCAATCTTCAAGTTTTCAAAATTCTCAAAGGATCTAAAACTTTCTTGAGTTTAAATTTATGATCTAATATTGATTCATACTTTGAAGCAAAGATTTCAAAAATCATAATCTTTCATTTTCTTTGAAAAATTATTTGGTAATTCATACTAAGCATTGAGCTTCAAATTTCTTATATTTGAATTACTTTGAAGTATAAGTGTGCCGATCATTGTACTAATTTACTCTATTGTGAGAGTTCTCTTTTGTACACAAATTTCTTTATCATCATTCTCAAACGATTCAGAATTGTTGAATCGTTGGACCAAACAAGGGGTTATTGTTTGGAGAGGCGGGCTCTAGCTTAACAGAATGAGTGGTTGTAAATAGGTATTGTTCCACCAGGTAAAGGAACTGATATAGTGGAATCCTTTGGTGTTTTTCCAAAGGTGAGGACGTAGGCTGTGTTGAAGCTGAACCTCGTAAAAATTCTTGTCTCTTTCTCTTTGCTTTACTTTACATTCTTTACTTTCTATTGTTATATGATTTATAAGTGCAGGTTGCAGGTTCTAAATTGAGAAAGATATAAAGGTACTTGATATTTAGAAAGTACATTTTGATTAATTCTTTTCGAAAACCCAAAAAGGGAGTACGTTGGTTAATTTGCGAAAATCTTAATCAAGTAAAGCATACACTAAGAATATACAGGGAAATCAACAAAAGCTTTTATATTTTGATTAAGTGATTGAATTATCATGAGTTCATTGATTGACTTGTAAATTTAAATTTCAGTATTATTATGTGTGGTTATCGTTCATATATATCTTGTTTTCTGGGTTATTAAAAGCAAAAATCTAAAAATCATTAAAATAGAAAAAGAATCCAATTCACCCCCCCTTGGGAAGCTATTCCTCATTTCCAGGGGTTAGGGTTTAGAGTTGACGATTTTTAGGGTTTAGGGTTTAGAGTTTAGGGTTTAGTGTTTGGGTTTTAGGGTTTAGGGTTTAGGGTTTAGGATTTTGGGTTTAGTGTTTTGGGTTTAGGGTTTTGGGTTAGGGTTTGGGGTTTAGGGTTTAGGGTTTAGTTTTTAGGGTTTAGGGTTTAGTGTTTAGGGTTTAGGGTTTATGGTTTAGGGTTTAGGGTTTAGTTTTTAGGGTTTAGGGTTTAGGTTTTAGGGTTTAGGGTTTAGAGTTTTAGGGTTTAGTTTTTAGGGTTTAGGGTTTAGTGTTTAGTGCTTAGCGTTTAGGGTTTAGGGTTTAGGGTTTAGTTTTTAGGGTTTAGGGTTTAGGTTTTAGGGATTTAAGGTTTAGGGTTTTAGGGTTTAGGGGTTTATGGTTTAGGGTTTTGGCATTTAGGGTTTAGTGTTTTGGATTTAGGGGTTAGGGTTTAGGGTTTAGGGTTTAGGGTTTAGGGTTTAGGGTTTAGGGTTTAGGATTTAGGGTTTAGGGTTTGGGGTTTTTGGGGTTTAGGGTTTCAGGTTTCGGGTTTAGGGTTTAGGGTTTAGAGTTTAGGGTTTTGTTTTTAGGGTTTAGGGTTTAGGGTTTAGATTTTAGTGTTTAGGGTTTGGGGTTTAGTTTTTCAGGTTTAGGATTTATGGTTTAGGGTTTAGGGTTTAGGGTTTAGGGCATAAGTTTTAGGGTTTAGGGTTTAGGGTTTAGTGTTTAGGGTATAGGTGTTTAGGGGTTAGGGTTTAGCGTTTAGGGTTTTTAGGGTTTAGGGTTTAGGGTTTAGTGTTTATGTTTTAGGGTTTAGGGTTTAGGTTTTAGGGTTTCGGGTTTAGTGTTTAGGGTTTAGGGTCTAGGGTTAGGATTTAGGGTTTAGGGTTTAGGGTTTATGGTTTAAGGGTTAGGGTATAGATTTTAGGGTTTAGGGTTTTGGTTTTAGGGATTTAGAGTTTAGGGTTTTACGGTTTAGGGGTTTAGGGTTTAGGGTTTAGGCGTTTAGGGTTTAGTGTTTAGGATTTAGGGGTTAGGGTTTCAGGTTTTGGGTTTTTGGGTTTAGGGTTTCAGATTTAGGGTTTAGGGTTTAGTGTTTAGGGTTTAGGGTTTAAGGTTTAGGGTTTTTTCTGTTTAGGGTGTCGGGTTTAGTGTTTAGGGTTTAGGGTTAGGGTTTGGGTTTAGGGTTTAGGGTTTAGTTCTTAGGGTTTAGTGTTTAGGGTTTAGTTTTTAGCGTTTAAGATTTATGGTTTAGGGTTTAGGGTTTTTAATATGGGGTTTAGTGTTTAGGGGTTAGGGTTTAGGGTTTAGTTTTTTGAGTTTAGGGTTTAGTGTTTAGGGTTTAGGGTTTAGGGTTTAGTGTTTAGGGTTTAGGGTTTAGTTTTTAGGGTTTAGGGTTTAGGTTTAAGGGATTTAGCATTTTGGGTTTTAGGGTTTAGCAGTTTAGGGTTTAGGGTTTAGCTGTTTAGGGATTAGTGTTTAGGATTTAGGGGTTTGGGCTTAGGGTTTAGGGTTTAGGGTTTATGGTTAAGGGTTTAGGGTTTAGGGTTTAGGGTTTTTTGAGTTTGGGGTTTAGGGTTTAGGGTTTAGGGTTAGGATTTAGGGTTTGTTTTTGGGGTTTTTGGTTTAGGGTTTAGGTTTTAGTGTTTAGGCTTTAGGGTTTAGTTTTTCGGGTTTAGGATTTAGGGTTTAGGGTTTAGTTTTTAGGGTTTTGGGTTTAGGGTTTAGGGTTTAGGGTTTAGGGCATAAGTTTTAAGGTTAAGGGTTTAGGGTTTAGTGTTTAGGGTACAGGTGTTTAGGGGTTAGGGTTTAGCATTTAGGGTTTAGGGTTTAGGGTTTAGTGTTTAGTGTTTTGGGTTTAGGGTTTAGTTTTTAGGGTTTAGGGTTTAGGTTTAAAGGATGTATGGTTTAGGGTTTTAGGGTTTAGGTGTTTAAGGTTTTGTGTTTAGGATTTAGGAGTTAGGGTTTCAGGTTTAGGTTTTAGGGTTTTAGGGTTTCAGATTTAGTGTTTAGGGTTTAGGGTTTAGGGTTTTGGGTATAGGGGTTTTTTGATTTTGGGTGTCGGGTTTAGTGTTTAGGGTGTAGGGTTTAGGGTTAGGGTTTGGGGTTTAGGGTTTTGTTCTTAGGGTTTATGTTTTAGTGTTTAGGGTTTAGTGTTTAGGGGTTTTTTTTAGGGTTTACAATTTTGGGTTTAGGGTTTAGGGTTTAAGTTTTTTGATTTAGGGTTTAAGGTTTAGGTTTTAGGGTTTAGGGTTTAGTGTTTAGGATTTAGGCTTTAGGGTTTAGGGTTTTAGGGCTTATGGTTTTAGATTTAGGGTTTAGGGTTTAGGGTTTTGGGTTTCTAGTCGAGGTTCAGTCCATCGGGTGTATTTGTACATGGAAGTATGGTCAACCGAATGCACCTATTTTGAGCATTTTAGTCCTATTTAAGCATGGAAACACCCTATTCAAATGGCCATTCAAATATATGCAAGAGTGAGTGTCCTAGGGTCATTTTTAGGTCTTTTTTAATTTGAGGGCATTGAAAAAATCTGGTGTCGAAGGTTGACCGAAGGGTGTTCCCTAAGGTCCATCTATGGCCTTAAGCTTATCGATCCTACCATGCAGGTAAGGCATTAATTATTACAGACCATTTCCTATGTACTATTGCAAACTCAGTATGATAAATGTAAATTACAATGGATACACATTTGAGTCTTCGTCTTCTACAAATCCATGTGCATGCACCATATGATACGTTCGATTTGTCCTGCATACAAACTCATCAAACCATTAAATACTAGAGTATCTATCATAATGAAAACAGGGTATGACCCATAGGGTCAACAAGTTTAGAGTTTAGGGTTTAGGGTTTAGGGTTTAGGGATTAGTTTTAAGGGTTTTGAGTTTAGGGTTCAGGGTTTAGGGTTGAGGATTTAGGATTTAGGGCTTTGGGCTTACGGTTTAGGGTTAAGGATTATGGATTTAGGGCTTTGGGTTTAGGGCCGAGGTTTTAGGGTTTAGGGTTTAGGGTTTAGGATTTAGGGCTAAGGGGTTTAGGGTTTAGGGTTTAGGATTTAGGGGTTAGGGTTTAGGGTTTAGGGTTAGGGGTTTAGGGTTTTAGGGTTTAGAGTTTTGGATTTAGGGTTTAGGGTTTAGTGTTTAGGCTTGAGGGTTTAAGGTTTAGGGTTTACGATTTACGATTTAGGTTTTAAGGTTTAGGGTTTAGGGTTTAGGGTTTAGGGTTTTTTAGGTTTAGGGTTTCGGGTTTAGTGTTTGGGGTTTAGGGTTTAGGGTTAGGGTTTGGGGTTTAGGGTTTAGTTTTTAGGGTTTAGGGTTTAGGGTTTAGGATTTAGGGTTTAGGGTTTAGGGTTTAGGGCATAGGTTTTAGGGTTTAGGGTTTAAGGTTTAGGGGTTTAGGGTTTAGGGTTTGGTATTTACGATTTGGGGTTTAGGGTTTAGGGCTTAGTGTTTAGGTTTTAGGGTTAACGGTTTAGTGTTTAGGGATTATGGTCTTTTGGGTTTAGGGTTTAGGGTTTAGGGTTAGGGTTTAGGGTTTAGGGTTAGGGTTTAGGGTTTAGGGTTTAGGGTTTAAGGTTTAGTGTTTAGGATTTAGGGTTTAAGGTTTAGGGTTTAGGGCATAGGTTTTAGGGTTTAGGGTTTAGGGTTTAGGGTTTAGGGGTTTAGGGTTTAGGGTTTAGGATTTAGGGTTTAGGGTTTAGGGTTTAGGGTTTAGGTATTAAGGTTTATGGTTTAGGGTTTAGGGTTTATGATTTAGGGTTCAGGGTTTTTTGAGTTTAGGGTTTAGAGTTTAATGTTTAGGATTTAGGGTTTTGGGTTTTTTGGGTTTAGGGTTTAGAGTTTTAGGGTTTTTGGTTTAGGGTTTAATGTTTAGCGTTATAGGGTTTAAGGTTTGGGGTTTTGGGTTTAGGGTTTTAGGGTTTAGGGTTTAGGGTTTAGGGTTTTACAGTTTAGGGTTTGGGGTTTAGGGTTTAGTTTTTACGATTTAGGGTTTAGGGTTTAGGGGTCAGAGTTTAGGATTTAGGGTTTAGGGTTAGGGTTTAGGACATAGGTTTTTGGATTTAGGGTTTCGAGTTTAGGGTTTAGGGTTTTGGGCTTAGGGTTTAGGATTTAGGGTTTAAAGGTTTCAGGTTTTGGCTTTAGTGTTTAGGGTTTAGGGTTAGGGTTTAGGGGTTTAGGATTTAGGGTTTAAATATTTGTGTTTTGGGTTTAGGGTTTAGGGTTTAGGGTTAGGGTTTAGGGCATAGTTTTTAGTTTTTAGGGTTTAGGGTTTAGGGTTTAGGGTTTAGAGGTTTGGGGTTTAGGGTTTACGATTTAGGGTTTAGGGTTTAGGGTTTAAGGTTTTTAGGGTTTAGGGTTTACGATTTAGGGTTAGGGTTTTTTGGGTTTAGTATTTAGGGTTTAGGGTTTCAGGGTTTAGGGTTTAGGGTTTCAGGTTTAGTTTTTAGGGTTGGGGGTTTAGGGTTTCGAATTTAGGGTTTAGGGTTTAGGGTTTAAGGCATAGGTTTTAGGGTTTTGGGTTTAGTGTATAGGGTTTAGGGGTTTAAGGATTAGGGTTTAGGATTTAGGGTTTTGGGGTTAAGGTTTTAGGGTTTAGGGTTTCAGATTTAGGGTTTAGGGTTTAGTGTTTAGGGTTTAGGGTTTTGGGTTTAGGGTTTAGGGTTTAGTGTTTAGGTTTTAGGGTTTAGGGTTTAGCATTTAGGGTTTATGGTCTTTTGGGTTTAGTGTTTAGGGTTTAGGGTTTAGGGTATAGGGATTAGGGTTTAGGGTTAGGGTTTAGGGTTTAGGGTTTAGGGTTTAGTTTTTAGGGTTTATGGTTTACGGTTTAGGATTTAGGGTTTAGGGCTTAGGGCATAGGCTTTAGGGTTTAGGGTTTAGGGTTTAGGGTTTAGGGTTTAGGGTTTAGGGGTTTCAGGTTCTAGGTTTAGGATTTAGGGTTTAAGGTTTAGGGTTTAGGGTTTAGGGTTTTTAGGGTTTTGGGCTTAGGATTTTAGGTTTAGGGTTTTTTGGGTCTGTGGTTTAGGGTTTAACGTTTAGGATTTAGGGTTTTGGGTATTGGGTTTTTTAGGGTTTTGGGTTTAGGGTTTATTGTTTAGCGTTATAGGGTTTAGGGTTTAGGGTTTCGGGTTGAGTGTTTTTGCTTTAGGGTTTTTGTTTTAGGGTTTAGTGTTTACTTTTTAGGGTTTAGGGTTTATGGTTTTAGGGTTTAGGGTTTATGGTTTAGGGTTTGGGGTTTACGATTTAGGGTTTTGGGTTAGGGTTTTGGGCAGAGGGTTTAGGGTTTAGGGTTTACGATTTAGGGTTTAGGGTTTAGGATTTAGGGTTTAGGGCTTAAGGTTTAGGGTTTTAGGGTCTAGGGTTTGGGATTTAGGGTTTAGGTTTTGGTGCTTAGGATTTAGGGTTTAAATTTTAGGGTTTTGGGCATAGGTTTTACGGTTTAGGGTTTAGGGTTTAGGGTTCAGGATTTAGGGGTTTAGGGTTTAGGGTTTGGGATTTCGAGTTTAGTGTTTAGGATTTTGGGTTTAGTGTTTAGGGTTTCGAATTTAGGGTTTAGGGTTTAGAGTTTTGGGCATAGGTCTTAGGGTTTGGGGTTTAAGGTTTAGGATTAAGGGGTTTAGGTTTTAGGGTTTAGGATTAGGGGTTTACGATTCAGCGTTTAGAGTTTTGGGGTTTAGGGTTCTGGATTAAGGGTTTAGGGTTTAGGGGTTAGGGTTATGGGTTTAGGATTTAGGGTTTAGGGTTTAGTGATTAGGGTTTTAGGTTTAGGATTTAGGGCTTAGGGTTTTTTGAGTTTAGGGTTTAGGGTTTAAGGTTTGCGATTTTGGGTTTTGGGGTTTTTTGTTTAGGGTTTAAGGTTTAATGTTTAGCACTATATGGATTAGGGTTTAGGGTTTCGGGTTTCGGCTTTTGGGTTTAGGGTTTCAGGATTTTGGGTTTAGGGTTTCGGGTTTAGGGTTTAGGGTTTAGTTTTTAGGGTTTAGGGTTGAGGGTTTTACGGTTTAGGGTTTAGGGTTTAGGGTTTAAGGTTTAGGGTTTAGGATTGAAGGTTTAGGGTTTAGGGTTTAGGTTTACGGTTTAGGGCATAGGTTCTAGGGTTTAGGGTTTAGGGTTTAGGGTTTAGGATTTAGGGTTTTAAGTTTAGGGTTTAGCGTTTAGGGTTTAGTGTTTAGGGTTTTTTGGGTTTAGGGTTTCGGGTTTAGGGTTTAGGGTTTAGGGTTTAGGGTTTAGGGTTTAGTTTTTAGGGTTTTGGGTTTAAGGTTTACGGTTTAGGATTTAGTGTTTAGGGTTTAGGGTTTAGGGTTTACGACAAAGTTTTTAGGGTTTAGGGTTTAAGGTTTTGGTTTTAGGCTTTAGTTTTTAGGGTTTATGGTGTTGGGTTTTATGATTTAGGGTTTAGGGTTTAGGGTTTAGTTTTTAGGGTTTAGGGTTTAGGGTTTAGGGTTTAGGGTTTAGGGTTAGGGTTTAGGGCATAGGTTTTAGGGTTTAGGGTTTTAGGGTTTAGGGTTTAGGGTTTAGGATTTCGGGTTTAGGGTTTAGGGTTTTAGGTTTAGGGTTTAGGGTTTAAGGTTTGGTGTTTAGGGCTCTTTGGCTTTAGATTTTCGGGTTTACGGTTTAGGGCTTAGGGTTTAGGGTTAGGTTTTGGTGTTTAGGGTTTTGCTTTTAGGGTTTAGGGTTTAAGGTTTTGGGTTTAGGGTTTAGTGTTTGGGGTTTTGGGTTTTCGGTTTTGGGCGTAGTTTTTAGGGTTTAGGCGTTTTGTGTTTAGGGTTTAGTATTTTGGGTTTGTGGTTTAGGGTTTAGGGCTTTTTGGGTTGAGGGTTTTTTTGGTTTAGTGTTATGGGTTTAGGGTTTTAGGGTTTGGGGTTTAGGGTTTGGGTTTAGACCATAGGTTTTAGGGCATAGGGTTTAGGGTTTAGGGTTTAGGGTTTAGGATTTAGGGTATAGTGTTTAGGGTTCTTTGGGTCTTGGGTTTCGTGTTTATGGTTTAGGGTTTAGGGTTAGGGTTTAGGATTTAGTGTTCAGGGTTTAGGGTCTGGGGTTTAGGATTTAGGGCTTAGTGTTTAGGTTTTAGGGTTTAGGGTTTAGCATTTAGGGTTTCTGGTCTTTTGGGTTTAGTGTTTATGGTTTAGGGTTTAGGGTTTAGGGATTAGGGTTTAGGGTTAGGGTTTAGGTTTTAGGGTTTAGGGTTTAAGGTTTAGTGTTTAGGATTTAGGGTTTAAGGCTTAGGGTTTAGGGCGTAGGTTTTAGGGTTTAGGGTTTAGGGTTTAGGGTTTAGGGTTTAGGGTTTAGGGTTTAGGGTTTGGGGTTTAGGGTTTTAGGGTTTAGGGCTTAGGATTAGGGTTTAGTTTTTGGGGTTTAGGGTTTAGGGTTTAGGGTCTAGGGTTTATGATTCACGGTTTATGGCTTTGGGTTTAGGGCATAGGTTTTTGGGTCTAGGGTTTAGGGTTTAGGATTTAGGGTTTTGGGTTTTGGGGTTTAGGGTTTAGGGTTTATGGTTTAGGGTTTTAGGGTTTAAGGTTTCAGATTTAGGGTTTAGGGTTTAGTGTTTGGGGTTTTTGGTTTAGGGGTTAGGGTTTCGGGTTTTTGGTTTAGGGTTAAGGGTTTTGGGTTTGGGGTTAGGGTTTAGAGTTTAGGGTTTACGGTTAGTTTTTAGGGTTTTGGGTTGAGGGTTTAGGGTTTTGGGCATAGGGTTTAGGATTTAGGGTTTAAGGTTTAGGGTTTAGGGCATAGGTTTTAGGGTTTAGAGTTTAGGGGTTTTGGGTTTAGTGTTTAGGTCTTACGATTTAAGGTTTAGGGTTTAGGGTTTAGGCTTTATGATTTTTTGGGTTTAGGGTTTATGGTTAGGTTTTATGGTTTATGGTTTAGGGTTTAGTTTATAGGGTTTAGGTTTTAGGGTTTAGCGTTTAGGGTTTAGGATTTAGGGTTTAGGGTTTAGGGTTTAGGGTTTAGGGTTTAGGTGTTAGGGTTTGGGGTTTTTGGTTTAGGGTTTAGGGTTTAGGGTTTAGGGTTTAGGGTTTAGGATTTAGGGTTTAGTTTTTAGGGTTTAGGGTTTAGGGTTTAGGGTTTAGGGTTTAGGGTTTAGGGGTTTAGGGTTTAGGGTTTAGTGTTTATGGTTTTGGGTTTAGGGTTTAGGGGTTTAGGGTTTAGTGTTTAATATTTAGGGTTTATTGTTCAGGGTTTATGGTCTAGTGTTTTTAGGGTTTAGGGTTTAGGGTTTGGGGTTTATGGTTTAGTTTTTACGGTTTAGGGTTTAAAGCTTAGGGTTTTAGGGGTTAGGGTTTATGAGTTAAGTTTTGGGGTTTTTGGTTTAGTATTTCGGGTTTTGTTTTTAGGGTTTAGGGTCTAAGGTTTAGGTTTTAGGGTTTAGGTTTTAAAATGTTGGATTTAGGGTTTAGGGTTTATGGTTTGAAGGGTTTACGGTTTAGGATTTAGGGTTTAGGATTTTTTGGGTTTAGGGTTTAGTGTTTAGCGTTATAGAGGTTACAGTTTAGGGTTTCGGGTTTACGGTTTTGTGTTTAGGGTGTTGGGGTTTAGGGTTTAGGTTTTAGGGTTTTTGTGTTTTAGCATTTAGGGTTTAGGGTTTAGGGTTTAGTTTTTAGGGTTTAGGGTTTAGGGTTTTGGGTCTAGGGCATATGTTTTAGTGTTTAGGTTTTAGGGTTTAACGTTTAGGGTTTAGGGATTTAGGAGGATTTGGGGTTTAGGGTTTAGGGTTTAGGGTTTTAGAGTTTAGGGTTTCGAATTTAGGGTTTAGGGTTTTGGGTTTAGGGTTTACGGTTTACGGTTTAGGGTTTAGGGGTTAGGGTTTTGTGTTTTTGGTTTAGGTTTAAGGGTTTACGGTATAGGGTTTTTTGGGTTTAGGGTTTTGGGTTTAGGGTTAGGGTTTAGGGTTTAGGGTATAGGGTTTAGAGTTTAGGGAATAGGGTTTTGGGTTTTTTGGGTTTAGGTTTAGTGGTTAAGATTTAGGGTTTAAGGTTTAGGGTTTAGGGTTTAGGATTTATGGTTTGGTTTTTACGGTTTAGGGTTTAGGGTTTAGGTTTTTGGGGTTAGGGTTTGGGGTCTTTGGTTTAGGGTTTAGGGTTTAGTTTTTAGGGTTTAGGGTTTAGGGTTTAGGGTTTAGTGTTAGAAAAGATGTGTTGCCAAGAGGTGGGGTGAATTGGAAATTTTAATTTTTCTCTTAGGTTAAGTTAGAAGTTAATATGTTTTGGTAACCTAGGGTCCTTCTACACGGTTCCAAATGTGCTGATAAATAAAATACGTGGAATTTAAATCATGTACATCATTCATACAGTAACATATACGTGCGGTAAATATAAAGTGCTGAAATGTAAATAGACACACGATATGTTATCAATGTTCGGCCAACTATGCCTATGTCCCTGCCTCTAGCTCGCAAGCCAGAGGATTCCACTAATAGCTCACTTAAGGGTGGAGCGGCACCGTTTACAACCAGGTCAAATTAACACAGGGTTGACCTCAATTAGCGGGGCTGACCTCAACCTACACGCCTTAACAGGACGACGCACCTAGCTTTCCTAACCGGGTCTAAGCCAATCCGAGACTATTCTAGGGCTAGTCTCCCTCTTCAGGCCTGTGCCTGGAAATACAACAGTATTTGAAATACAATGAAATGGTACAATGAAAATGCTTTCAAGTAAAGCAGATATGTACCTAGTTACGCGCAATCATATACACCATAAATGATATAATAAGTAAGCTCAATGTGGTCTTAAGATGTCTACTCTCAAATAGATTTACTATCGATGTAATTCGTGCGTGAGAGTGCAAACCTATATGATCTTTGTATCACTAGATATTCAATATAAATGCTCAAGCAAAGATATTAGCCACACTTCATATATTTCAATCAACAAGTTTTCTCAATACATATATGTATATAAAGTTCTAGCAATGTATGAGGTTGGTTTGCAAAAAGAGTTTAATCTTTGTATTCAACTATAGATATAAATCAATGAATATTGCAACAAAGATTTTTCTCACAAAAACAAATATCTCTTTAAAGATTTATCAAGACAAAGCACACTAGGTATTTGAAAGTATGTTGAAATGGTTTTTGCAATCCACACCAAATACAAACTTCACAAGGTGTTGCAATGAATGTGCAATGCTTAGAAGTTTAATATAAGTCTTCTTACGAGAGACTTATTAAAAAAGTCCCCTAAGAATACTTAGGTTAGCTCTCAATTAAAATTGTCAAAAACAATTACCACACATGGGAGAGCAACCTTAGAAGGCAACAACACTTAAATGACACTTACAAAATGTTTAAGTAGAAGATCTGGTAAGAATAAGTGTTGGAGGATGAGTATTATAAACTTTGGGATTTTTAGAGAATTTCTCCTAATCAAAGATTGCTAATCCACTGTTAATTTTCTCAAATGAACTCATATATATAGACATGGGAGAAAATATAACCGTTGGGGACCTATTGAGTATTATTAGAAAACTTTAACGATGTTTAAAGCATTTTAACCCTATTTAAAAAATATTAATTGCAGTAAAAAATCAGGGCAACCCGAGTGGTCCGGTCGACCAGAAATGTTTCGGTTAACCAAGTTTCAAATGGTTCGGTCGACCAGGGAAATATTGAACTAAGTGGTCGGTCGACTAGGAGAGGGCGATTTCTGAATTTTCCGAGGTTTGGTCGACGAGGCCATTTTGAACTGGCTAGTTCGGATGATCAGACCACCGGGAATTCTCCCGAGGACCCTCCGGTCTACTAGGTAGTTGTAGTACAAAAATGGTCGGTCGACCAGATGGTCAAACTTTTGACCCAAGGAGGTTTTGGTCGACTAGGGCCTTTTGAACTACTTGGTTCGGTCGACCAGGTGGTTAAAAAGTTGACCAAAAAGGGTTTCAATCGACCGAGGCTTTTTGAACTATTCTGGTTCGGTCGACTAGGTGGTCAAACTTTTGACCCAGGAGGTTTCGGTCGACCAGGGCCTTTTGAACTAACTTGGCTGGTCGACCAGATGGTCAAACTTTGACCCAGGGAGGTTTCGGTCGATCAGGCCAAAATGAACTGACTTTGCTGGTCGACCAAAAGTGCACCATGTGTGCATTTTGGTTCCGTTTCGAAACAAACAAGCCCTATTCAAGTGCCTAACAAACATATGTGTAAATGTGTGTGTCCTAGGGTCACTTGGGGTCCAATTTGAAGACACCGAAAAAGTTCGGTGTCGGTCGACCGATGGTCAACCGAATGGTACACCCTAAGGTCTTTCAAAGGTCATTTCTCATTTACAGTTTGTTTGAGCTTATGTAATAAATCATACATGTGATGTGTGTGAGCTTATTACAAACCAATCCCTATTTACTATTATAGACCTTTTCGACTTAAATATTATAGACCCGAATATAAATTACAACAAATAAATTATATCTAGGGTCTTCAAAGTCTTCGTTTTCCTCCGGGTCTCCGAGTGCTATCATAGGATACTACCAAGATAAACCTGCACATCAACTCGGCAGTCATTAAATACCTGAGTATTTGTCATAATCAAAACAGGGTATGACCCATAGGGCCAACAATCTCCCCCTTTTTGATGATGACAAATACTTGCCTACTTCTCCCCCCTTTTGACAACAACAAAAAGGGTGTAGATATACATTTAAGCTTATATAGGCAAATAAAAGGAAAATATCATTTTTATACACGATAAGTTCGGAAAGTTTTTCGAAAAATTTTGGCAGCATGCCATTTGAAAATGGGACTTTCCAAAACAAATCCGTAATAAAAAGGATCTGTTTGAGTTCATAAACCTAGCAAGCTATTCACAACTACTCAAATAGTTCAGTATGGTCCATCAATCAAGTATAAATTTCAATATCATCATGAAGTGGACAAAGGAAGTGGTCATTACAAGTCATAATCAATACTCATTAAGCCCAATATGATGATGCAATAAAATGTAAAGTCCAAGGCCATCATGGAGTAGACATACGAATTATGCACACAAGCAACAATCAATATTCACAAAGTCTAAGGCAATAAAACATATCAACTGTAAAATTTGTTTCTTAGACTTGTAAATTTTACTTGAGAGCTCCCTCTAAATTTATGTAAACTATGAAATGTCTAGGAAGCATCTACTTATACTGACATTAATTATGAAAGTTCATTAAGTTTCTAATACAATATAAGTAATGAAACAAATCAGACTCAAAAAGTTAAAGCCAATTAATAGTATGAGCCCAATGAGTTTGGTGAGTTATAATTCTCTTCTCAAGGATGGGGCTTAAACTCCCCAATATAGTCTCAAACATACATAAGTGCTTTTATGCTCAAGAATGAATTTCATTTAAGCACATCCATTATATGTTCATTCTTCTTAGTATTACTTAGCATGCAAGAGATTTTAGGCATTAAGTTCTTACTAATTTATTCTAAGATTGGGACCTAAATTCCCATGTATATTACATGCACGCTTACTTGAATTAAGCACAAGGATGATATTCTCTTAAGTACATTTCTTATATACCCATCCTATCAAATAAATTTAGCATGCAACAAATATTGATCATTCAACGCATATGCATGACAAATTGCATTTTAATTTAAAAGCATGATAGTTAATTAAGACTATACTCAAAGTTATGCAATTTGAAAAACATGCATGTACATAATAATAATAAGGCAAGAGGAAAAAGAGTTTGTTTTGAAATTTGATCTTGCCAAAAGTTAATGTAGATAAATCTATATACGTATATAATTATAATATACATCCCCTTTTTAATGTTTGCAAAATAGTGCTGGGGGGTTGCTTGTTGAAAGAGAAAATTTTAATTTTAAAACAAGCAAGCAGCATTTTTATGGTTTGTCAATTATACACATACTAAATTTTAACCAGAAAGATCACAACCATAATGATCCTAAAAGTTTTAACATTCACATGTAAGATTATATGGCAAACACAAACAACCATGGCAATATAAACATGCTTCAGATTATCATTCAATCACATGCCACAATGAGTTCACAATAGATCTAAGCTGAACATATGGGTAAGCAAAACAGAGTAGTTATTTGATTCTAGATGCTCCCCCTATCAATTTGAATATGTGCTTAGATTCTTTAGCTACTTATACTAACCAAACATTAATTTCATTATGCTTAGTAGTATAAGCCATCAATTCAAATCTTTAAAATCAACTATACTGAGTATTTTTCAATTACATGTTATCATTTGATTAGTATAGTTGTCCCTACAGACCATAGATGCATCAAAGAATATATATTAAGGTATGCAATATAGTTCAAGACCCACAAACATTCCATATCAAAATATAAGCCTTTAAGCACAAGATATAATGTTTAGGGTATTCTCAAGAGCCTCAATATTTCAATAGACGAAAGTGACGCATATAAGTCATTTATGTGCTTCCTATAGGGATGGAGTTGAGCTCCCCTAAGTATGTGATGATTATGCAAGGATGAAAATGTGATATTTCTATTTAAGTTTTCACTCATCCTTTCAAAAACATTTTAGCATTTTTATTATCATAATCATCCTTAACACAAGGTTTTGGTTTGGGAAAAATCCTGTCGAAATTTTGGCAGCGTGCCTTCTATAAATCGAACATTTCCCAAATTTTCAAGTACCAAAACCTAATAGATTCAAGCAATCAATTCAAAATATTTTAGTTTAAGCATGCGAGAACCTATATATGCTACCAACATGCAATACACAGCATACTGCATCAGCCATGCAGTTGGCATTCCATACAAGCATACAAGTAAATAAGTTTCTGCAATAGCCTTGCAGAAGGCGTTCCATGCAATCCAGTATTATCAAACAACATATTCAATAACAGTTTACAATACTAGATAATCACAAATCACTATCTATCAATATATAGTATGGTTATTCATTAAGGCACAAAGACATAAATGATATGAGAATATGAGAGCATTTTCATTTATATAGATATGAAGGATAAATGCTCCCCCTAAGTTATGCACTTATTCAATTTATGTCTTTTTCACTTTCTAGTTCTTTAGCCAAGTGTTTTAAGATTTTTTTTTTGTGATATATGCTTGGCTTTGGATGAATAGGCTTAGCGGACCAAAAAGTCACAATAGATATTTCTTTAAGTGAGCAAAGCCCATATTGCCTCTATTGATATGAATTTCAATACGTGTGAGAGGCATAAGTTAGAATGACTTTCAATTTAAAAGTACACATGCATAGGTTTACTTAAATTTTATGCATTCATCTAGATTGAGGCCTAGGCAATCATATTAGCCATTCAATTCATCTCTAAGTACACAAAGCTGTAAAGGATATGTCTTAGTGATTTGAGAGCTCGTGAAGGGATTATAAATAAATACTCTTTGTAGATTTAAATCACTAATGGGTACAAAAGAGTATTTAGGATAGATAGGACATTTTTCAAAATATTTCTATAAAGGTAATTTTGTCCATGCTTGGGCAAAGAGCATATAGGATATGTAAATGTTGTGAGTAATTCTCTTTGGTGGATGGAAAGTATCCTATAAATATAATTACAATCTAAAGCAAGGATACAAGTAAATAGGTGAAACCTTACTAAATATGATCATGGTTTGGTAAGGATTTCCTATAGATGAGATAAACCAAAATTAGAGGATTTTTGTATTTTTGGTTCAAAGGGAATATTTTGATTTTATCAATGAAATGTGAATCCCTTAGTGGTTGCCTCTAATCTTGATTAAGAATGATGACTTTTAATAAGCACACAATAAAGATGGAATTTTAATGAATAGTGCTTGTACCTAGAGTGATGACGAGGTTTTGACTAATGAGATTAGGGTAAAAAGATATAATGCAAGACGAGGTCCCTAAAACTCAATTCTATGCAATGGACAAAAGTATGCTTAAACTCGTGATTTTCTGGGTTAAGCATTTTGAATTAAATACCAGGCATACATGCCATGTCCATATGGAAGTGGATAAAGATTCTTAGTATAACAAGATAGGTAAGTGTGTATACTAAGATTTTCATTATAAGCAACAACCACTTCCCAAACCTATAGTCATCACAACCCCCTTAACCTAAGCCTAGGAACTAAGGAAACATTTAATAAAGTAATATTAATTTAAATCCATTTTTCCTTAGGACCTGCGGGGTTTACTTTCATGATAAGCCATATCATTTTCTTATCCAAGCCACGGGCAGCTTCAGATGAACAATTTAGTTTAGTGTGCCCCTTTCTTTTGTAGTTTAAGCAAGTCATGTATGTGCGTGATAGAGTATGCTTTCTGACTTTATCTTTGCATGAAGAAGCATGATTATAGGATTTATAATATGAACCCTTTTTGAAAAATTTATTTCTTTTGAATCTTAAGGGTTTATTATGATTATTCTTTCCATATCTAATTTCGAGTGAAGCTCTAGAATAATCATCCATTTCTTCTTCTAAGTAGATAATTTTCAATATTTTCTCAATCTTTTTCTTTTCAAGAATAGCATGAAAATTTTCCAACCCCTTTAATTGATTTGCTATTCTTTTATTCTCATTCTTCAAAAATATTTTATGTTTAGAAACTCTAACTAGAAACTTGTGCATTTTCAATAAAACTTTTCTAGTTTTTCATGTGACAACATGCTTTTAACATTCAATTCAGCACATGATTCATCAAAAGATATGTCATAGTTATTATATGAATCATTGCATGCATGCTCAACAGCATTATCAAAGGGAATATTTGATGATTCATCATATGACACAACATAGCAATCAGCATAAGAATCATCACATACATCATCACAAGAATCATCAAACGAGAGAGAGTGAGAATCATATACCTCCTTGTTGATTTCTAGCTCATGATTTACCTCCTTACGATCATTTGAGCTTAAAGCATTCAGAGGAGTTACAATCACCATCTCCTGGGATTCTTCATATTTCTTTTCTAGTTCATCCCAGATTTCCTGTGCACTACGACATGCCATGATCTCAAGAAGGATGTTAGAGTCCAAAGCATAATATAATAGTTCCATGGCATATGAATTTTCATGCATCAAGATAATATCATTTTCGTTTACAGGCATACAAATTCCTTTGACAATCACCTGCCAAGCCCTCCAACTCATAGATTTTATAAATATGATCATTCTAATTTTCCAAGTGGTGTAATCGACACCACAAAATAATGGAGGACTGGTATATGACTATCCCTCACCGAATGGGGATAAACCAATGTGAGCCATTGTGATCTTTTGCAAAAACGTTTAAGTCAAGTGCAACGAGGCTCTGATACCAATTGTTAGAAAAGGTGTATTCCCAAAAAGGGGGGGGGGGTGAATTGGAAATTTTAATTTTTCTCCTAGGTTAAGTTAGAAGTCAATATGTTTTGGTTATCCTAGGGTCCTTCTACACGGTTCCAAATGTGCTGATAAATAAAATACGTGGAATTTAAATCATGCATATCATTCATACAATAACATATACGTGCGGTAAATATAAAGTGCTGAAATGTAAATAGACACACGATATGTTATTGGGGTTTGGCTAACTATGCCTACGTTCCCGCCTCTAGCTCGCAAGCCTGAGGATTCCACTAATAGCTCACTTAAGGGTGGAGCGGCACCGTTTACAACCAGGTCAAATTAACACAGGGCTGACCTCAACCTTAACCAGTTCAATTAGAGGGGCTGACCTCAACCTACACGCCTTAACAGGACGAGGCACCTATCTTTCTTAACCGGGTCTAAGCCAATCTGGGACTATTCCAGGGCTAGTTTCCCTCTTCAGGCCCATGCCTGAAAATACAACAGTATTTGAAATACAATGAAATGGTACAATGAAAATGTTTTCAAGTAAAGCAGATATGTACCCAGTTATGCGCAATCACACACACCACAAATGATATAATGAGTAAGCTCAATGTGGTTTTAAGATGTCTACTCTCAAATAGATTTATTATCGATGTAATTCGTGCGTGAGAGTGCAAACCTATATGATCTTTGTATCACTAGATATTTACTATAAATGCTCAAGCAAAGATATTAGCCACACTTCATATATTTCAATCAATAAGTTTTCTCAATACATATATGTATATAAAGTTCTAGCAATGTATGAGATTGGTTTGCAAAAAGAGTTTAATCTTTGTATTCAACTATAGATATAAATCAATGAATATTGCAACAAAGATTTTTCCCACAAAAACAAATATCTCTTTAAAGATTTATCAAGACAAAGAACACTAGATATTTGAAAGTATTTTGAAATGGTTTTTGCAATCCACACCAAATACAAACTTCATAAGGTGTTGCAATGAATGTGCAATACTTAGAAGTTTAATATAAGTCTTCTTAGGAGAGACTTATTAACAAAATCCCCTAAGAATACTTGGGTTAGCTCTCAATTAAAATTGTCAAAAACAATTACCACACATGGGAGAGCAACCTTAGAAGGCAACAACACTTAAATCACACTTACAAAAATGTTTGAGTAGAAGATCTGGTAAGAATAAGTGTTGGAGGATGAGTATTATAAACTTTGGGATTTTTAGAGAATTTCTCCTAATCAAAGATTGCTAATCCACTGTTAATTTTCTCAAATGAACTCATATATATAGACATGGGAGAAAATATGACCATTGGGGACCTATTGGGTATTATTAGAAAACTTTAATGATGTTTAAAGCATTTTAATCCTGTTTAAAAAATATTAACTACGGTAAAAAATCAGGGCAACCCAAGAGGTCTGGTCGACCAGAAATGTTTCGGTCGACTAAGTTTCAAATGGTCCGGTCGACTAGGGAAATATTGAACTAAGTGGTCGGTCGACCAGGAGAGGGCGATTTCTCAATTTTCTGAGGTTCGATCGACCAGGCCATTTTGAACTGGCTGGTTCGGTTGACTAGACCGCTGGGAAATCTCCCGAGGACCCTCCGATCGACCAGGTAGTTGTAGTACAAAAGTGGTTGGTCGACTGGATGGTCAAACTTTTGACCCAAGGAGGTTTCGATTGATTAGGGCCTTTTGAACTAACTGGTTCGGTAGACTACGTGGTCAAAAATTTGACCAAAAAGGGTTTCGATCAACCGGGGCTTTTTGAACTAATCTGGTTTGGTCGACCAGGTGGTCAAACTTTTGACCTAGGAGGTTTTGGTCGACCAGGGCCTTTTGAACTAACTTGGATGGTCAACCAGATGGTCAAACTTTGACCCAAGGAGGTTTCGGTCAACCAGGGCCTTTTGAACTAACTTGGCTAGTCAACCAGATGGTCAAACTTTGACCCAGGGAGGTTTCGATCGACCAGGCCAAAATGAACTGACTTTGCTAGTCGATCGAAAGTGCACCATGTGTGCATTTCGGTCCCGTTTCGAAACGAACAAGCCCTATTCAAGTACCTAGGGTTTAGGGTTTAGGGTTTAGTGATTTTGGGTTTAGGGTTTAGGGTTTAGGGTTTTAGGGTTTAGGGTTTCAGATTTAGGGTTTAGGGTTTAGGGTTTAAGGTTTAGGGTTTAGGGTTTACGGTTTAGGGGCTAGGGTTTGGGGTTTTTGGTTTAGGGTTTAGGGTTGGTGTTTTTTGGGTTTAGGGTTTAGGGTTTAGGGTTTAGGGTTTAGGGTTTAGGGTTTAGGGTTTAGGGCATAGGTTTTAGGATTTAGGGTTTAGAGTTTAGGTTATTGGGTCTAGGGGTTTAGGGTTTAGTGTTTAGGGTTTAGGGTTTAGGGTTTAGGGTTTAGGGTTAAGGGTTTAGTGTTTAGGTTTTTGGTTTTAGGGTTTAGGGTTTAGCGTTTAGAGTTTGAGGATTAGGGTTTAGCATTTTTTGGGTCTAGGGTTTATGGTTCAGGGTTCAGGGTTAAGGGGTTTAGGGTTTAGGGTTTAGTGTTTAGGGTTTAGGGTTTAGGGTTTTGGGTTTGGAGTTTAGGGACTGGGGTTTAGGGTTTAAGGTTTAGGGTTTAGTTTTTAGGGCTTAGGGTTTAGGGTTTTGGATTTTGGGTTAAGGGTTTAGGGTTTAGGGCATAGGTTTTAGTGTTTAGGGTTTAGGGTTTAGGGTTTAGGTGTTTAGGGTTCTGGGTTTAGGATTTAGGGTTTAGGGTTTAGGGTTTTGGGTTTAGGGTTTAGGGTTTAGGGTTTAGGGTTTAGTGCTTAAGATTTAGGGTTTTGGGTTTAGGGTTTAGGGTTTAGTGTTTTTAGGGTTTAGGGTTTAGGGTTTAGGGTTTAGTTTTTACGGTTTAGGGTTTAGGGCTTAGGATTTAGGGGTTAGGGTTTGGGGTTTTTGGTTTAGGATTTAGGGTTTAGTTTTTAGGGTTTAGGGTTTAGGGTTTAGTTTTTAGGGTTTAGGGTTTAGGGTTTAGGGTTTAGGGTTTAGGTTTTAAGATTTAGGATTTAGGGTTTAGGGTCTAGGGTTTAGTTTTTAGGGTTTAGGGTTTAGGGTTTAGGTTTTAAGATTTAGGGTTTAGGGTTTAGGTTTTAAGATTTAGGATTTAGGGTTTAGGGTTTAGTTTTTACGGTTTAGGGTTTAGGGGTTAGGGTTTGGTGTTTTTGGTTTAGGATTTAGGGTTTAGTTTTTAGGGTTTAGGGTTTAGGGTTTAGGGTTTAGGGTTTAGGGTTTAGGGTTTAGGGTTTAGGGTTTAGGTTTTAAGATTTAGGATTTAGGGTTTAGGGTCTAGGGTTTAGTTTTTAGGGTTTAGGGTTTAGGGTTTAGGGTTTAGGTTTTAAGATTTAGGGTTTAGGGTTTAGGGTTTAGGGTTTAGGTTTTAAGATTTAGGATTTAGGGTTTAGGGTCTATGGTTAATGGTTTTAAGGGTTTACGGTTTAGGATTTAGGGTTTAGGGTTTTTTTGGTTTAGGGTTTAGGGTTTAGGGTTTAGGGTTTAGGGTTTAGGGTTTAGGGTTTAGGGTTTAGGGTTTAGTGCTTAAGATTTAGGGTTTATGGTTTAGGGTTTATGGTTTTGTGTTTTTAGGGTTTAGGGTTTAGGGTTTGGGGTTTAGGGTTTAGTTTTTACGGTTTAGGGTTTAGGGCTTAGGGTTTAGGGGTTAGGGTTTACGAGTTAGGGTTTGGGGTTTTTGGTTTAGGATTTAGGGTTTAGTTTTTAGGGTTTAGGGTTTAGGGTTTAGGTTTTAGGGTTTAGGTTTTAAGATTTAGGATTTAGGGTTTATGGTTTTAAGGGTTTACGATTTAGGATTTAAAGTTTAGGGTTTTTTGGGTTTAGGGTTTAGAGTTTAGCGTTATAGAGGTTACAGTTTAGGGTTTCGGGTTTACGATTTTGTGTTTAGGGTGTTGGGGTTTAGGGTTTAGGGTTTAGGTTTTAGGGTTTTTGTGTTTTAGCGTTTAGGGTTTAGGGTTTGGGGTTTAGTTTTTAAGGTTTAGGTTTTACGGTTTAAGGTTTAAGGTTTAGGATTTAGGGTTTAGTGTTTTAGGGTTTAGGGTTTAAGGTTTAGGGTTTAGGGTTTAGGGTTTGCTTTTCAGGGTTTAGGGTTTAGGGTTTTGGGTTTAGGGTTTAGGGTCTAGGGCATATGTTTTAGGGTTTAGGGTTTAATGTTTAGGGTTTAGGGATTTAGGAGGATTTAGGGTTTAAGGTTTACGGTTTAGGGTTTTAGACTTTAGGGTTTCGAATTTAGGGTTTAGGGTTTACAGTTTACGGTTTACGGTTTAGGGGTTAGGGGTTAGGGTTTGGTGTTTTTGGTTTAGGTTTAAGGGTTTACGGTATAGGGTTTTTTGGGTTTAGGGTTTTGGGTTTAGGGTTTAGGGTTTAGGGTTAGGGTTTAGGGTTTAGGGTATAGGGTTTAGTTCTTAGGGTTTAGGGTTTAGGGTTTAGGGTTTAGGGTTTAGGGTTTAGGGTTTATGGCATAGGTTTTAGGGTTTAGGGTTTAGGGTTTAGGGTTTATGGTTTAGGGTTTAGGGGTTTAGGGTTTAGTGTTTAGGGTTTAGGGTTTAGGGTTTAGGGTTTAGGGTTTAGGAAATAGGGTTTAGGGTTTTTTGGGTTTAGGTTTAGTGCTTAAGATTTAGGGTTTAAGGTTTAGGGTTTAGGGTTTAGTGCTTTTAGGGTTTAGGGTTTAGGGTTTAGGGTTTAGGGTTTATGGATTAGTGTTTACGGTTTAGGGTTTAGGGTTTAGGGTTTTGGGGTTGTTTGGGGCTAGGGATTGGGGTCTCTGGCTTAGGGTTTAGGGTTTAGTTTTTAGGGTTTTGGGTTTAGGGTTTAGGGTTTAAGGTTTAGGTTTTAAGATTTAGGATTTAAGGTTTAGGGTCTATGGTTAATGGTTTTACGGGTTTACAGTTCAGGATTTAGGTTTTAAAGTTTTTCTTGTTTAGGGTCTAGGGGTTGGGGTTTAGGGTTTAGGGTTTAGGGTTTAGGGGTTTAGGATTTAGTGTTTAGGGTTTAGGGTTTAGGGTTTAGGGTTTAGTGTTTAGGGTTTTAGGGTTTAGTGCTTAGGATTTAGGGTTTAGGGTTTAGGGCTTAGTCTTTTCAGGGTTTAGGGTTTAGGGTTTAGTTTTTACGGATTAGGGTTTAGGGTTTAGGTTATAGGGGTTAGGGTTTAGGAGTTAGGGTTTGGGGTTTTTGGTTTTGAGGTTTGGGTTTAGTTTTTAGGGTTTAGGGTTTAGGGTTTAGGGCGTAGCTTTTAGGGTCTAGGGTGTAGGGTTTAGGGTTTAGGGTTTAGGGCTTAGGGGTTTAGGATCTAGGGTTTAGGATTTAGGGTTTAGGGTTTTGGGTTTAGTTTTTATGGTTTAGGGTTTAAGGTTTGGGGTTTAGGTTTTAAGATTTAGGATTTAGGGTTTGGGGTCTAGGGTATAGTTTTTAGGGTTTTGTGTTTAGGGTTTAGGGTTTAGGTTTCAAGATTTGGGGTTTAGGGTTTAGGGTTCAGGTTTTAAGTTTTAGGATTTAGGGTTTAAGGTCTATGGTTAATGGTTTTAAGGGTTTACGATTTAGGATTTAGGGTTTAGGGTTTTTTTGGTTTAGGGTTTAGGTGTTAGGGTTTAGGGTTTAGGGTTTAGGGGTTTACGGTTTAGTGTTTAGGGTTTTGGGTTTAGGGTTTAGGGTTTAGGGTTTAGTTTTTAAGTTTTAGGTTTTAGGGTTTTAGGGTTTAGGGTTTAGGGTTTAGGGTTTAGAGTTTGAGGATTAGGGTTTAGGGTTTAGGGTTTAGGGTTTAGGGGTTTAGGGTTTTGTGTTTAGGGTTTAGGGTTTAAGGGATTGGGGTTTAGTGTTTTAGGGTTTAGGGGTTACGGTTTAGGGATAAGGTTTAGGGTTTAGGGTTTAGGGTTTAGTTTTTAGGGCTTAGGGTTTACGATTTGGGGTTTTGGGTGGTTGATTTAGAGTTAAGGGTTTAGGGTTTAGGGCATAGGTTTT
Organism: Malania oleifera; assembly: GCF_029873635.1. Lineage (NCBI taxonomy): Eukaryota > Viridiplantae > Streptophyta > Magnoliopsida > Santalales > Ximeniaceae > Malania > Malania oleifera. The sequence continues at coordinate 42,958 of NW_026652146.1, forward strand.
AGGGTTTAGGGTTTAGGGTTTAGGGTAATCGGTTTAGGGGTTTTTGGTTTTTTGTTTAGGATTTAGGGTTTAGGGTTTAGGGTTTAGGGTTTTTTGGGTTTAGGGTTTAGGGTTTAGGGTTTAGGGTTTAGGGTTTAGGGGTTTAAGGTCTAGGGTTTAGGATTTAGGGTTTTGAGTTTAGGGTTTAGTTTTTAGGATTTAGGATTTAGGGTTTAGGGTTTAGGGGTTTAGGGTTTAATGTTTAGGGTTTAGGGTTTAGGGTTTAGGGGTTCAAGGTTTAGTGGTTAAGATTTGGGGTTCAGCGTTTAGGGTTTAGTGTTGTTAGGGTTTAGGGCTTAGGGTTTGGGGCATAGGAGTTAGGGGTTAGGGTTTGGGGTTTTTGGTTTAGGTTTTTGGGTTTAGTTTTTAGGGTTTAGGGTTTTGGGTTTAGGCTTTAGGCTTTAGGTTTTAAGTTTAAGGATTTAGGGTTTAGGGTTTATAGTTTTAAGGGTTTACGGTTTAGGATTTAGGGTTTAGTGTTTTTTGGGTTTAGGGTTTGGGATTTAGCGTTATATGGGTTACGGTTTAGGGTTTCCGGTTTACGGTTTAGGGTTTAGAGTTTTGGGGTTTAGTGTTTAGGGGTGTAGGGTTTAGTGCTTAAGATTTGGGGTTTAGCGTTTAGGGTTTAGTGTTTTTTGGGTTTAGGGTTTAGGGTTTGTGGTTTGGGTTTTAGTTTTTACGGTTTAGGGGTTAGGGTTTGGGGTTTTTGGTTTAGGTTTTAGGGTTTAGTTTTTAGGGTTTAGGGTTTAGGGTTTAGGGTTTAGGGTTTAGGATTTAGGGTTTAGGGTTTAGGGTTTATAGTTTTAAGGGTTTACGGTTTAGGATTTAGGGTTTAGGGTTTTTTGGGTTTAGGGTTTAGCGTTATAGGGGTTACGTTTTAGGGTTTCGAGTTTACGGTTTTGGGTTTAGGGTTTTGGGGTTTAGGGTTTAGGGTTTAGGTTTTAGGGTTTTAGGGTATTAGGGTTTGGGGTTTAGGGTTTGGGGTTTAGTTTCTAGGGTTTAGGTTTTAGGGTTTAAGGTTTAGGGTTTAGGATTTTGGGTTTTGTGTTTTAGGGTTTAGGGTTTAAGGTTTAGGGTTTAGGGTTTGCTTTTTCGGGTTTAGTGTTTAGGATTTAGGGTTTAGGGTTTAGGGTCTAGGGCATATGTTTTACGGTTTAGGGTTTAGGGTTTAGGGCTTAGGGTTTAGGGATTTAGGAGGATTTAGGGTTTAGGGTTATGGTTTAGGGTTTTAGGGTTTAGGGTCTCGGAATTAGGGTTTAGGGTCTAGGGTTTACGGTTCAGGGTTTAGGGGTTAGGGTTTTGTGGTTTTGGTTTAGGGTTTAGGGTTTAGGGTTTAGGGTTTTCTCGGTTTAGCATTTTCGGTTTAGGGTTTAGGGTTTAGGGTTTTTGGTTAGGGTTTAGGGTTTAGGGTATAGGGTTTAGTCCTTAGCGTTTAGGGTTTAGGGTTTAAGGTTTAGGGTTTAGGATTTAGGGTTTAGGGTTTAGGGTTTAAGGCATAGGTTTTAGGGTTTAGGTTTTAGGATTTAGGGTTTAGGGTTTAGGGTTTAGGAGTTTAAGGCTTAGGGTTTAGGGTTTGGGGTTTAGGGTTTAGGTTTTAGGGTTTAGTATTTAGGTTTTAGGTTTTAGGGTTTGAGGTTTAGTATTTAGAGTTTAGAGTTTAGGGGTTAGGGTTTAGGTTTTAGGGTTTAGTGTTTAGGGTTTAGGTTTCTGGTTTACGGTTTAGGGTTTAGGGTTTAGGGGTTTAAGGTTTAGTGTTTAGGGTTTTGGGTTTAGGGTTTAGGTTTTAGGGCTTTAGGGTTTAGGGTTTAGGGTTTAGGGTCTAGGATTTAGGGATATAGGGTTTAGGGTTTAGGGTTTAGGGTTTAGGGATTTAGGGTTTAGGGTTTAGGATTTAAGGTTTAGGGTTTAGGGTTTTAGGGTTTAGGATTTCGGATTTTGGGTTTAGGGTTTAGGGTTTGGGGATTTAGTGTTTAGGATTTAGGGTTTAGGGTTTAGGGATTTAGGGTTTAGGGTTTTGGATTTAGGGTTTAGGATTTAGGGTTTAGGGTTTTAGGGTTTAAGCTTTCGGATTTAAGGTTTAGGATTTAGGGTTTTATGTTTAGGGTTTAGTGTTTAGGATTTAGGTTTTAGGGTTTAGGGTTTAGGGGTTTAGGGTTTAGGGTTTAGGGTTTAGGGGTTCAAGGTTTAGTGGTTATGATTTGGGGTTTAGCGTTTAGGGTTTAGTGTTTTTAGGGTTTAGGGCTTAGTGTTTGGGGCATAGGACTCAAGGGTTAGGGTTTGGGGTTTTTGGTTTAGGTTTTTGGGTTTAGTTTTTAGGGTTTGGGGTTTAGGCTTTAGGGTTTAGGCTTTGGGTTTTAAGATTAAGGATTTAGGGTTTAGGGTTTAGGGTTTATAGTTTTAAGGATTTACAATTTCGGATTTTGGGTTTAGGGTTTTTTGGGTTTATGGTTTGGGATTTAACGTTATATGGGTTACAGTTTAGGGTTTCGGGTTTACGGTTTAGGGTTTAGGGTTTTGGGGTTTAGTGTTTAGGGGTGTAGGGTTTGGTGCTTAAGATTTGGGGTTTAGCATTTAGGGTTTAGTGTTTAGTGTTTTTAGCGTTTAGGGTTTAGGGTTTTAGTTTTTACAGTTTAGGGTTTAGGGGTTAGGGTTTAGGGGTTTGGGTTTGGGGTTTTTGGTTTAGGTTTTAGGGTTTAGTTTTTAGGGTTTAGGGTTTAGGGTTTAGGGTTTAGGATTTAGGGTTTAGGGTTTAGGGTTTAGGGTTTTTAGGGTTTACGGTTTAGGATTTAGGGTTTAGGGTTTTTTGGGTTTAGGGTTTAGGGTTTAGCGTTATAGGGGTTACAGTTTAGGGTTTAGGGTTTACGATTTTGGGTTTAGGGTTTTGGGGTTTAGGGTTTAGGGTTTAGGTTTTAGGGTTTTAGGGTATTAGGGTTTGTGGTTTAGTGTTTGTGGTTTTGCTTTTTGGGTTTAGGTTTTAGGGTTTAAGTTTTAGGGTTTAGGATTTGGGGTTTAGTGTTTTAGGGTTTAGGGTTTAAGGTTTGCTTTTTCGAGTTTAGTGTTTAGGATTTAGGGTTTAGGGCCTAGGGCATATGTTTTACGGTTTGGGGTTTAGGGTTTATGGCTTAGGGTTTAGGGATTTAAGAGGATTTAGGGTTTAGGGTTTAGGGTTTTATGGTTTAGGGTTGGTCGGAATTAGGGTTTAGGGTTTAGGGTTTAGGGTTTAGGGTTTACGGTTCAGGGTTTAGGGGTTAGGGTTTTGTTGTTTTGGTTTAGGGTTTAGGGTTTTCTTAGTTTAGGGTTTTCAGTTTAGGGATTAGGGTTTAGGGTTTTTGGTTAGGGTATAGGGTTTAGTCCTTAGCGTTTAGGGTTTAGGGTTTAAGGTTTAGGGTTTAGGATTTAGGGTTTAGGGTTTAGGGTTTAAGGCATAGGTTTTAGGGTTTAGGTTTTAGGATTTAGGGTTTATGGTTTAGGGTTTAGGGTTTAGGGTTTAGTGTTTAGGGTTTAGGGTTTAGGGTTTAGGGTTTAGGGTTTAGTGTTTAGGTTTTAGGTTTTAGGGTTTGGGGTTTAGGGTTTAGAGTTTAGGGTTTAGGGTTTAGGGTTTAGGTTTTAGGGTTTAGTGTGTATGGTTTAGGCTTATGGTTTACGGTTTAGGGTTTAGGGTTTAGCGGTTTAAGGTTTAGTGTTTAGGGTTTTGGGTTTAGGGTTTTTGTTTTAGGGCTTTAGGGTTTAAGGTTTAGGGTTTAGGGTCTAGGATTTGGGGATATAGGGTTTAGGGTTTAGGGTTTAGGGTTTAGGATTTAAGTTGAGGGTTTAGGGTTTTAGGGTTTAGGATTTCGGATTTTGGGTTTAGGGTTTTGGATTTGGGGATTTAGTGTTTAGGATTTAGGGTTTAGGGTTTAGGGTTTAGGGATTTAGGATTTGCGGTTTTGGATTTAGGGTTTAGGATTTCGGGTTTAGGGTTTTAGGGTTTAAGCTTTCAGATTTAAGGTTTAGGATTTAGGGTTTTGGGTTTAGGGTTTAGTGTTTAGGATTTAGGATTTAGGGTTTAGGGTTTAGGGGTTTAGGGTTTAGGGTTTAGGGTTTAGGGGTTCAAGGTTTGGTGGTTATGATTTGGGGCTTGGCGTTTAGTGTTTTTAGGGTTTAGGGCTTAGGGTTTGGGGCATAGGACTTAGGGGTTAGGGTTTGGCGTTTTTGGTTTAGGTTTTTGGGTTTAGTTTTTTGGGTTTAGGGTTTAGGGTTTAGGTTTTAAGATTTAGGATTTAGGGTTTAGGGTTTAGGGTTTATAGTTTTAAGGGTTTACGGTTTAGGATTTAGGGTTTAGGGTTTTTTGGGTTTAGGGTTTAGGGTTTAGCGTTATAGGGGTTACGGTTTAGGGTTTCGAGTTTACCGTTTTGGGTTTAGGGTTTTGGGGTTTAGGGTTTAGGGGTTTAGGGTTTAGTGCTTAAGATTTGGGGTTTAGCGTTTAGGGTTTAGTGTTTTTAGGGTTTAGGGTTTAGGGTTTGGGGTTTGGGGTTTAGTTTTACGGTTTAGGGTTTAGGGGTTAGGGTTTAGGGTTTTTGGTTTAGGTTTTAGGGTTTAGGGTTTAGGGTTTAGGGTTTAGGGTTTAGGGTTTAGGGTTTATAGTTTTAAGCGTTTACGGTTTAGGATTTTGGGTTTAGGGTTTTTTGGGTTTAGGGTTTAGGGTTTAGTGTTATATGGGTTACATTTTAGCATTTCGGGTTTACGGTTTTGGGTTTAGGGTTTTGGGTTTAGGGTTTAGGGTTTAGGTTTTAGGATTTTAGGGTATTAGGGTTTGTGGTTTAGGGTTTGGGGTTTTGCTTTTAGGGTTTAAGGTTTAGGGTTTAGGATTTAGGGTTTTGTGTTTTAGGGTTTAGGGTTTAAGGTTTAGTGTTTAGGGTTTAGGGTTTGCTTTTTCGGGTTTAGTGTTTAGGATTTAGGGTTTAGGGATTTAGGATGATTTAGGGTTTAGGGTTTAGGGTTTAAGGTTTATTGTTAGGGTTTTAAGGTTTTGGGTCTCAGAATTAGTGTTTAAGGTTTAGGGTTTACGGTTCAGGGTTTAGGGATTAGGGTTTTGTGGTTTTGGTTTAGGGTTTAGGGTTTAGGGTTTAGGGTTTTCTTAGTTTAGGGTTTTCGGTTTAGGGTTTAGGGTTTAGGGTTTTTGGTTAGGGTTTAGGGTTTAGGGTATAGGGTTTAGTTCTTAGGGTTTAGGGTTTAGGGTTTAAGGTTTAGGATTTCAGGTTTTGGGTTTAGGGTATAGGGTTTGGGGATTTAGTGTTTAGGATTTAGGGTTTAGGGTTTAGGGTTTAGGGATTTAGGGTTTGCAGTTTTGGATTTACGATTTAGGATTTCGGGTTTAGGGTTTTAGGGTTTAAGCTTTCGGATTTAAGGTTTAGGATTTAGGGTTTAGGGTTTAGGGTTTAGGGCATATGTTTTAGGGTTTAGGATTTAGGGTTTAGGGTTTAGTGATTTAGGGTTTAGGGTTTAGGATTTAGGGTTTAGGGTTTAGGGTTTAGGGTTTTAGGGTTTAGGGTTTCAGATTTAGGGTTTAGGGTTTAGGGTTTAGGGTTTAGGGTTTAGGGTTTAGGGTTAATCGTTTTTAGGGTTTACGATTTACGATTTAGGGTTTAGGGTTTTTTCGGTTTAGGGTTTAGGGTTTAGCGTTTTGGAGTTACGGTTTAGGGTTTCGGGTTTAGGACTTTGGGCTTAGGGTTTTAGGGTTTAGCGTTTAGGGTTTAGGTTTTACGATTTAGGGTTTAGGGTTTAGGGTTTAAGGTTTAGGGTTTAGGGTTTAGGGTTTAGGGTTTGGTGTTTTAGGGCTTAGGGTTTAGGGTTTAGGGTTTGGCTTTTACGGTTTAGGGTTTAGGGTTTAGGGTTTAAGGCATATGTTTTAGGGTTTAGGGTTTAGGGTTTAGGGTTTAGTGATTTAGGGTTTAGGGTTTTGGATTTAGGGTTTAGGGTTTCAGATTTGGGGTTAAGGGTTTAGGGTATAAGGTTTTGGGTTTAGGGTTTACAGTTTAGGGTTTAGGGGTTAGGGTTTTTTGGGTTTAGGGTTTAGGGTTTAGGGTTACGTCTTAGGGTTTAGGGTATAGGGTTTATTTTTTAGGGTATGGGGTTTAGGGTTTAGGGTTTAGGGTTTAGGATTTTGGGTTTAGGGTTTAGGGCATAAGTTTTAGGGTTTAGGGTTAGGCTTTAGGGATTAAGGTTTAGGGTTTTTTCGGTTTAGGTCTTTGGGTTTAGGATTTAGGATTTAGGGTGTAGGGTTTATTTTTTTGGGTATAGGGTTTAGGGTTTTTAATTTTTTGTTTAGGGTTTAGGGTTTAGGGCATAAGTTTGGGGTTTAGGGTTTAGGGTTTATGGTTTAGGGTTTAGTGTTTGGTTTTAGGTTTTAGGGTTTAGGGTTTAGGGTTTAGACTTTAGGGATTAGGGTTTAGGGTTTTTTGGGTTTAGGTCTTAGGGTTTAGGGTTTAGGGTTTAGGGTTTAGGTTTTAGGGGTTTAGGGTTTAGTGTTTAGTGTTTTTGGTTTAGGGTAATGGTTTGGGGTTTAGTGGTTTAGGGTTTAGGGTTTAGGGTTTGGTGTCTAGGATTTAGGGTTTAGGGTTTTGGGTTTAAGGTTTAGGGATTTAGGGTTTAGGGTTTAGGATTTAGGGTTTAGGGTTTAGGGTTTTAGGGTTTAAGGATTCAGATTAAGGGTTTGGGGTTTAGGGATTTGGGTTTTGGGTTTAGTTTTTACGGTTTAGGGTTTTGGGGTTATGGTTCGGTGTTTTTGGTTTAGGGTTTAGGGTTTAGGGTTTTTTGGGTTTAGGGTTTAAGTTTTAGGGTATAGGGTTTAGTTTTTAGGGATTAGGGTTTAGGGTTTAGGGTTTATGGTTTTGGGTGTAGGGGTTAGGGTTTAGGGTTTAGTGTTTAGGTTTTAGGTTTTAGGGTTTAGGGTTTAGGGTTTAGAGTTTAGGGATTACGGTTTTGTGTTTTTTGGGTTTAGGTTTTATGGTTTAGGGTTTAGGGTTTAGGGTTTAGCATTATAGGGGTTATAGTCTAGGGTTTCGGGTTTACGGTTTTGTGTTTAGGGTTTTGGGGTTTAGGGTTTTGGGTTTAGGTTTTAGGGTTTTTGTGTTTTTGCGGGTTTAGGGTTTGGGGTTTAGTTTTTAAGGTTTAGGTTTTATGGTTTAAGGTTTAAGGTTTAGGATTTAGGGTTTAGTGTTTTAGGGTTTAGGGTTTAAGTTTTAGGGTTTAGGGTTTAGGGTTTACGGTTTTGGGTTGAAGGTTTAGGGTCTAGGGCATATGTTTTTGGGTTTAGGGTTTAATGTTTAGGGTTTAAGGATTTAGGAGGATTTGGGGTTTAGGGTTTACGGTTTACGGTTTAAGGTTTCCAATTTAGGGTTTAGGGTTTTGGGTTTAGGGTTTACGATTTACAGTTTAGGATTTAGGGGTCAGGGTTTTGTGTTTTTTGTTTTGGTTTAAGGGTTTATGGTATAGGGTTTTTTTGGTTTAGGGTTTTTGGTTTAGGGTTTAGGGTTGAGGGTATAGGGTTTAGTTCTTAGGGTTTACGATTTAATATTTAGGATAGGGTTTATGGCATAGGTTTTAGGGTTTTGGGTTTTGGGTTTTGGGTTTATGGTTTAGGGTTTAGGGGTTTAAAGTTTAGTGTTTAGGGTTTAGGGTTTAAGGTTTAGTGTTTAGGTTTTAGGTTTTCGGGTTTAGGGTTTAGGGTTTAGAGTTTAGGGAATAGGGTTTAGGGTTTTTTTGGTTTAGGTTTAGGGTTTAGGGTTTAGGGTTTAGGGTTTAGGGTTTAGTGTTTAGGTTTTAAGTTTTCGGGTTTAGGGTTTAGGGTTTAGAGTTTAGGGAATAGGGTTTAGGGTTTTTTGGGTTTAGGTTTAGTGGTTAAGATTTAGGGTTTAAGGTTTAGGGTTTAGGGTTTAGGGTTTAGTGCTTTTAGGGTTTAGGGTTTAGGGTTTAGGGTTTAGGGTTTAGGGTTTAGGGTTTAGGGTTTATGGTTTAGTTTTTACGGTTTAGGGTTTTGGGTTTATGGTTTAGGGGTTAGGGTTTGGGGTTTTTGGTTTAGGGTTTAGGGTTTAGGGTTTAGTTTTTTGGGTTTAGGGTTTAGGGTTTAGGGTTTAGGTTTTAAGATTTAGGATTTAGGGTTTAGGGTCTATGGTTAATGGTTTTAAGGGTTCACAGTTTAGGATTTAGGGTTTAGGGTTTTTTTGGTTTAGGGTTTAGGGTTTAGGGGTTTACGTTTTAGTGTTTAGGGTTTTCGGTTTAGGGTTTAGGGGTTTAGGGTTTAGTGCTTAAGATTTAGGGTTTGGTTTTTATGGATTAGGGTTTAGGGTTTAGGTTATAGGGGTTTTTGGGTTTTGGGGTTTTTTGTTTAGGGGTTAGGGTTTAGTTTTTAGGGTTTAGGGTTTAGGGTTTAGGGTTTAGGGTTTAGGTTTTAAGATTTATGATTTAGGGTTTAGGGTTTAGGGTTAATGGTTTTAAGGGTTTACGGTTTAGGATTTAGGGTTTAGGATTTTTTTGGTTTAGGGTTTAGGGTTTAGCGTTATGGGGTTACGGTTTAGGGTTTCGGGTTTAGGACTTTGGGTTTAGGGTTTTAGGGTTTAGGGTTTAGGTTTTAAGGTTTTAGGGTTTAGGGTTTAGGGTTTAGGGTTTAGGGTTTAAGGTTTAAGGTTTTAGGGTTTAGTTTTTAGGGTTTAGGGTTTAGGGTTTAAGGTTTAGGGTTTAGGATTTAGGGTTTAGGGTTTTAGGGTGTAGCGTTTAAGGTTCAGGGTCCAGGGTTTAGGGTTTGGTTTTTTGGGTTTAGGGTTTAGGGTTTACGATTTAGGGCATATGTTTTTGGGTTTAGGGTTTAGGGTTTAGTGATTTTGGGTTTAGGGTTTTGGATTTAGGGTTTAGGGTTTGGGGTTTTAGGGTTTAGGGTTTCGGATTTAGGGTTTAGGGTTTAGGGTTTAAGGTTTAGGGTGTAGGGTTTTTGGTTTACAGGCTAGCGTCTGGGGTTTTTGGTTTAGAGTTTAGGGTTGAGGGTTTAGGGTTTTTTAGGTTTAGGGTTTAGGGTTTAGGGTTTTTTGGGTTTAGGGTTTAAGGTTTAGGGTTTAGGGCATTGGTTTTAGGGTTTAGGGTTTAGGGTTTAGAGTTTAGGCTATAGGGTCTAGGGGTTTAGGGTTTAGTGTTTAGGGTTTAGGGTTTAGGGTTTAGGGTTTAGTGTTTAGGTTTTTGGTTTTAGGGTTTAGGGTTTACGGTTTAGTGTTTAAGGATTAGCGTTTAGCATTTTTTGGGTCTAGGGTTTATGGTTCAGGGTTCAGGGTTAAGGGGTTTAGGGTTTAGGGTTTAGTGTTTAGGGTTTAGGGTTTAGGGTTTAGGGTTTAGGGTTTAGGGTTTTGGGTTTGGAGTTTAGGGACTGGTGTTTAGGGTTTTAGGGTTTAGGGTTTAATTTTTAGGGCTTAGGGTTTAGGGTTTGGGGTTTACGGTTTTGGATTTTGGGTTGAGGGTTTAGGGTTTAGGGCATAGGTTTTAGTGTTTAGGGTTTAGGGTTTAGGGTTTAGGTGTTTAGGGTTCTGGGTTTAGGATTTAGGGTTTAGGGTTTTTAGGGTTTAGGGTTTAGGATTTAGGGCTTAGGATTTTGG
>NW_026652147.1:0-44429 GCF_029873635.1 Malania oleifera
CATTCTTTGGTTTGTACATCTCTTCCAGATGTTGCCAAAGTTTGTAGGCATCTGTTTCTTTGGCTGTATCACGAATTGTCCTCATCTCAACCCACTGTCTTATAACACTGATAACTTTTATGTTGAAGTTCTTCCAACCAAACTAAGTTTTTCCACTTGACATGATCCCTTTTGCATTGAATGAGATCAAATAGATCTTTATAGTACAACAAATCTTCCATCATTGTCTTCCAGATGGAATAATTTGTCTCTATAAGCCTAATCATGAAATTGCTCCCAAGACTTGTACTTTCGTCTATTTAATATGTTCTGGTACTGTACGTGGACAACTACAGTGAACAATGTTACTATAGTATAATCTCAAAGGTTAGGAACAAATCCAACCATGACGGCGGTGTCAATACACATCAATAAAACCTGTCATTAAGGTGGTATTGATACAAAAAATAAATAAAACTTGCCGCCAAGGCAATATTAATATAAAAAATAAATAAAGACCTGCCAACAAGGCGGTAAGCCAGTAGCTCTGATACCAATTGTTGGGATATAAATCCCGCCCAATATCAAATAACACACACACACAAATAACCCCTAAGATTTACGTGGTTTGGCCAATTTAGTCTACATCCACGGAAGAGGAGTAACTTCACTATATATATATATAGGGTCATAGGGGTATACAGTGAAGGAAGATGAGGATTACAAGACACTCAACTCTCTTACTTTAGTATACACTCACAGTACACTTACACTTATTGTGTCTTCACTCACTCTCACTCTCTATGTACATACAATGGAAGGGAAACACTCCTTTTATAGGAGGAGATCACCGTAACTCAATTCCCTCCAAAAATTAATTTTCCTTCTTTGTCAAAAAGGTGGGTGGTGTTTGGTGCAGCCATCTTCCTTCCATGTGAGGTTGGCCACTATGTGCAGCAATAATATTCTTGCCTTCTAAATGAGGCGAGCCCCAACACAAACTACAAAAAATAAGAAGTATATAATACAATTATATAAAGTAATGGGTAAATAAAAATGTAATGTTTGGATGGTAAGTATAGCAACTCATAAAACAAAAAATTTTATCTTTTATAATCTTTTAAACTACTTTTGTTATAGAGAATATTGGATCCCCATAGTATGCAAGTGTAGTCATATTCATCATCAATGATCTAAGATATTGAGGGTGCTCTTCTTCTTCTTCTTCTTCTTCTTCTTCTTCTTCAGGGAAACATATTCTAGTTCTAGGGGCACTTTGTTGAGCATTCCTAATAGCCAAAACAAATCATCTATCAACATCTTTAATTGGCACCTGAAATGCTAGTAGTACAATTCTATTGGCTTGGTAAAAACGAACTACCATCACAATAATGTAATTCACCAGCATCATATCCTTAACATTAGAAGCTTATTATTTCCACAATTCTGCAAGACAAGGTAAAAAAACAAAAACGAACTTCATAATTCTACAAGGAAGCAACCTCATCATTCTCCCTTTCATCAGTAACTAGAACAGCACAAGCAACTGGCCATACATAAATTTGCATGCTTTCAACATAGAAACGAGAGATTCAGAGAAGAGGTCTTGATATTTAGATTTGGAGGAAGGAATTGCCTATAAAGTCCTTTTTAACTTTTATCAAATGGTTTTTAGGAAGATAAACAAACGCTCCACATTTGCTACACAAGTTTCCAAGCTAATTTCATATACACTGCAACAAAATTCATCATCAAAAGACCTAAGCTTAGAAGAAAAAATATAGAAGAAAGAAAAGAAAGCAACGCCACCAGCACCAATTGCACTAGCTACATGGTGGAGTCACATTGTCATCCAATAAAGAGAAGGTATAAGCATTGTGCAACCTAGCACAAAAAAGCAATTTTTTTTTTCAAAGAAGCATAATTCTCATATTAGGTTTCCAAATTTCAAGAAACAATAGAGAGTTTTCAAAATACAAGTTACTTTATGAAGGATACAATATCTAGCTCTAAGATCTTTTTAAAGGAAAGATCCATTGTAAAGTGCGCAAATCTCAAGAATTTCCTTTTTCTTCCTATTGTTTTTCTCTCAATAACTTTCAGATCCGTTTGGATTAAGAATTTTATTTGAAAAAAAAAAATTATTTTTCTTTATATTTTTCTTCTCTATTGAACGCTATTAAAATGAAAGTTTATTTTAATATGATTAAAAATTTGGAAAAATTAAATATTAACGATGTGTAAAATTAAAATTTTATACAAAAATTTGGTATACCTTTTATTTTCTTTATCACTTTTCTTAATAACCAAACATGAAAGTTTGATAATGTGGATTCCTAATTATTTTTCATTAATTTGCATGGAATGTAGGGGCATAAATGAATAAGATCTACTCCCAAGCTATTCAAACTTGACTTTTTCCTTAACTCAGTTAAACTCAATTTACACAAATTCAAGTCAAGTTCAACTTATTTGAGCATTCTAATGAGAGTTCGAGTTTGAAAATAGTACTTAGTTGAGCTTGATCTGAAATGAACTTTTTAATTTTATTATTTTTATATCATACAAGTCATATAATATATATTTTATAACTATATATATATATATATATATATATTACTATGTGTACATATTATATATTTTTCTAGATGTGTTTAATATTAATTTATAAATTGAATCGAGTTTAAATTTTAAGAATTTGTAGTTGAGTAAAGTTCAAGCTTTATAATTTTGAGATTGATAGAGTCCAAGTAGTTTTAACCCTAAATTTATAAATCCTAATTTATCAATTTCATCCCAAATAAAATATTATTTTAACATTTCCTAAACTCATAAACTTCAAATAAATAGTTGAATTACCAAAAACCACAAATTTGTTCAATTTCCTAAATCTTACCCTAACCTAGGATTGGTGCTTAAAAAACCTAATTCAAAAATCCGCTCCACTAAACTTATAGAAAAACACTCCTAGAGCCACGTGGTGGTTTTAGATCGTCAGTTCGACTGAAGATTTGAAAGAAATTAAGGAGAAAGAGTAGCTTTATCTTACCCAATGAGTGATGCCTACAATGCTTCTACGAAAAATCCACTTCAGTGAAAATGTTGGTGGTAGAGATAGGAACCTAGCGGTATTTTCCGTTTTCCGATAGATCCAGTATTTGCGGAAAAAATGAGGAAAGAGAGAGAGATGGGGAAGGCGGAGGAGAGACATGAGGAGACAGAGGGCTGGAGAGAGGCATAAAGAGATTGGAATTCCAAATTCAATTTGAGAAGAAGAAAGCTTCTTCAAGAAGCTTTGGTATATAATATATATATATATATATATATATATATATATATATATATATACCTTTATTCCAATTAGTTTTTTTTAACTATATATATACCTTTATTCCAATTAGCTTTTTTTTAACTATTCCTTTTATTTGTTTAATTAATTAATTAAAAAAATAAAAGGAATAGTTAAAAAAAAAAGCTAATTGGTTAATTAATGTTTAATTATATATTTTTTTTTCTCGGGTTACTACATAATACATCAGTTCTCACCAATACTTCCTTTAAAAAAACAGCCAACTAATCCTACCCTTGAGCTCGCTAAGTTTGATTCATCGTATTTCCTGAAATGTTAAATATTGATTCTATGAGTCCAATTTTGTTTTGATAATGACAAATCACTTGGTATTTAATCTGTGCAATTGAGTTTGTGAACATGATCATGATATAGAATGCACGAATGGTAAGCTTTGATATGGAAGTTACGAGGAACCTAAAGTACATATCCCTTGGCTCAATCCATGGAACTAGAAAAGTATAAAGATGAAAAAGCAAGCTTCAAGTTCAAATCTTCAATGTGAATGGGTATTTAGAATTGGTTGTATTTACATATGTTATATGATATAATTTGAAGTTCAAATATACCCTAAACTGATCTTAGGATTCATGCATTTCATGAAAGATTCATTTATATTAGTTTTAGGTTGAATGAATTTTTAGAGGTCTCGTCGACGAACCCCATGGCCTCATCAACGAACGCATGAAGGCTACTCGACGACGAACAGTTTATTCTCATCAACAAAAAATAACCGAGAGCCCAAAAAGTTCAGAAAGGTCTCTCGTAGATGAACTCATGTTCGCGTCGATGAACGAGTGTTGAACACTCGTCGATGACTGTGTCTACTCTTTGACGAAGGTCGCGGCGCAGAACTGTGTTTCAACGCAAATACGGATAGATTAATATTTAATCTTCATGATCCAACGACCAGAACTTAATCTGATAGCGAGAACACTATTTAAACATACCCTAAACCCCAGAGACATAAGAAGAAACACTTTAGAGAGACTAATCTTGTTATCTTGTGCTAAGTGTGTTTCCATTCCAAAGACTCTGTCAACACTGTACTACATTCATATTCTTTGAACAAATCATCACAGTGTGTTTAAAAAGCATTCATCTACACATCTTGCAAGCAATTTGTGGTGATTGAGGTTTGATCAATAAGTGATTTATTTGTGGATTCAATAAATATCAAAGGTTTTTCATCTCTCAAACTCTTATATCTAATATTTTTATTGAGAAGAAAAATCGTTGTTTTTATTACTTGAAAAGTTTATTTAAGAAAGGTTTTTGCTAAGTCTGAATCTCTGTAGATATTCAAGTTTATATTTTACACGAAGATTTCATCTTATGATATTATTGCAAAAACTTTTGATAAGCAAATCCTAAGGATTTTAAAATACATAACCTTGAAAAATCTTTTTGAAAAATACTGACTCGTGTTCAGATCTTTGAAAATATTTTATCATATATATATATATATATATATATATATATACAAAGATCATACATTTGTTGATACACAAATATCATTGAAAACATATTACACACTCATTGAGTTTCATGTTTTATCATATGAGTATGTACTAGAATTTCTATTGTACTCACTAGTTTGGTTAGAAGTGTTTTGAGTTTTGTGGAAATTGTAATCTTTATATTGTATTCACGGTTCGGATTGTGAACCGAGGTTGAGGAGGAAGTTACGCCTCTTGTAAGCAGCGGATTGTAAGGGAAGTTCCGTCTCAGTTATAAAGGAACAGGGATTAGTGGAATCTTAAGTGAGTTGCTCAAGGTAAGGACATATGTCTGGTTGGTTGAACTCGTAAAAATCATATTTGCCTTTTCTCTTTCCATAACTCTTTTTAATTATCACTTGTATTTAAATTACCTACTTATTGTGTAGGTGCGGAACATTTTAATTTTTAATTATCATACTGTTATCTTCGTTTCCATGAAGATAAAAGTCATAACAGTCCGTTAAATCCCAAAATCCATTTTCGTTATTTTTCCTCCATTTTCTCGGCAACCTAGCAGATATTAAAGTGTCGTTTTAAGGTCTAACGCTACGAGTAGTATCCCATCACCGCAGGACGACATTGGCTGTTCCTCTAGTCTGCGCAACCACAACGCTACTTCAATGGTGATGGCTCACAAAGCATCGAGCGACGATGAAGCGACCTCGTTGAGCCCCTACAGACCATCCAAACAGCGAAGAATCAATGACCAGAGCCGATCAGAGAACCATCGCAATCGCGATGAAGCGGAGTCGACGCCGACGGCTAGCATTAGCTCGCTGAAGAGATTGCAGGAGAGAACGATCGCGGATGATGACGACGCCTCTGCGACGATCGTCGGGATCTGCACTCTGAGCAGGGATCCCACAGCCGTCGATCTCCTTCCCACCGACTCCACTGTTCATGATCGTACGGCTTGAGCTGTTATTTCTTTTAATATCCTTCTAATCAATTGATTAATGAAATTAAAGCTTGTAAAAACAAAGAGATAGGGTTCGTTTTCAACATTATTTATTGTTGCCGTTTTTTAATATATTCGAGTATGAGCCGATATTTATGTGTGGTCTTTGAGATTTTAACAGATTTTCTAACGAATCTAAAAACATTAATTATGTGACACAAATTGAGTAAATGTCGAGAATTTATTATGGAATGTGTTGTTATATTCTTGTGGCTTCACTTTCTTTCAAGAGCCAACAAAATTTTACAAGCTAGTTGGCTACATGAGACTTGCTCGCTTTTTGATTGAAAATTTTATCAGAATAATTAAATTTTTACAAGGTAAAGATTGGGATTTAGTGATTTCAAGATCTTACATTTGATTTTATCTATTGTAAGAATATGTGAATTGTAATTTGTAAACGAAAATTTCCACATTTTCTATATTGTTATATTTTTAATATTTTGGTAAAAAAAACTCTAGGTAGATACTTATCAGCATCAATGCTGATGCCTCATTAATGAATTTTGCGTCTATAAAATTCGTGATCTTCCTAAACCGGAGGATCCATTCTAGATTTTTCAAAAGAATCCAGCTAAGCTAATGTTCTCCCGAGGGTCATGGCATTGCCACATGTCACGGGCTAAGCTTGTTCAGGGCATTATGCTTGCCTATAACCGCTTATCTCGTGTGTTTGGGATGGGTTTCCATCATGTAAATACTAGTGTAGGGTTATTTTCTAGTATTTCTTTCATTGTAAGCAAAATAAGGCAGTATGACTCCTCGGTCACTTTGATGTTTCTTAGTGTTAGAGTGAGAATGGCCTAGAAAGCTCTTTAGGGGAGGGTGAGTGTTCCTCAATCATTGTAAAACTCACTAGCAATTGTCAACGTGCTTAGCCTACTTGCCTCCCTCGCTAAGTACAACATGTCAACGGAGGATTTGTTAATGAATTACGTTTGCTTCAATATTTATTGCTTGGTTGCCACGGCTTTCATGAATTGATTATTATTTCCGCTGCTATCTGATTGAATGTTAATGAAAGTGCTTCGTGGATGAATGTTGGTAGACAAAAGGCTGGCTAGTTAAGCAAGAGTGCTTTAGCTAGCGCCGCACGGCCCTTCACAACGGTGTGAAAAAGGCGGACCGTGACATTTGGTATCAGAGCCCAAGTCGGTGACACTTGGTGAGAGCCCAAGGTTGAGTTGCTACGTGAATTCGATTGCCTTCGTTGTTGGGTTTGGAAAGCTTTGGTAAGTGACCATGGCACCAAACAATGCTGAGAGGATCAGCGTGCTGGAAGCACAGGTTGAAGAGTCAACCAACACTATGGCCGCGGAGGTGGCCTAGATGAGAGAACTTGTTGATGAAGTGAGGGGATCACAAAAACATCAAGCAGGTTTGATAGGCGACATGTCAAAGGACTTTCGCCACACTGTGGAAACTTTGCAAGCCCGGATGGCAGATCTGGATGCAAAGGTAAATGTGATGGTTCTTGCTATGGGAAACTCCAACACTCCGGGAGTTAGCAAGACCAAGGTGCCAGAACCCAGGACGTATGGGGGTGCCCGAGATGCCAAGGAGTTAGAGAACTTCTTGTTTGATGTGGAGCAGTACTTTCGCGTTGTGAGGATGACCTCAGAACAGGCAAAGGTGGATACTGCGACCATGTACTTGGTTGGTGATGCCAAACTGTGGTAGCGTACCAAGTACCGAGAAATTGAAAATGGAAACTGTGTGATTGATAGTTGGGCAGACTTGAGGAGAGAGCTCAAGGCCCAATTCTTTCCTGAGAATGTTGAGTATAATGCAAGGAGAAAACTGAGAGATCTCAAGCATACGGGTTCAATCAGTGAATATATGAAACAATTTTCTACTTTAATGTTGGATATTCGGGATATGTCGGAGAAGGACAAGTTGTTCTATTTTCTAGAGGGGATAAAACCGTGGGCAAGAACTGAACTTCATAGACAATGGGTTCAAGACTTGTCAACTGCACAAGTGGCTGCAGAACGCTTGACAGACTACACTGGTGATGAGACCACTTCGTCCAAACGGTTTGGCGGAGAGGGAAACGGTGGAAAGTCTTTCAAGAATGGCAAACCCAAGAGTGGGGGAGCCAACCCTAATTCATCAACCTCACAGGAAGCTTCGTCGTCTCGAGGGTTCAACACACCCAATGGAAAGGGGAAGAGTAAAATTGAGTGTTTCTTGTGTCGAGGTCCTCATAGAGTTTTTGAGTGCCCTCACAAAGCATCACTTAATGCCTTACAGGCTTCCATTGTAGAACAAGCAGTGGAAGACGATGGGGAAGAGGATGAAGCCCCGAGGGTGGGTTCAGTGCGGTTGGTGAACGCATTGGAAAAGCAGGCAAAAACACCGAAAGTTACACGAGCAAAAGGGTTAATGTTTGTGGACTTGAGGATAAATGGGAAGAGTACTCGCGCTATTGTGGATACGGGAGCTACTCATAATTTTGTTTCGCAGTTGGAAGCAGGAATACTCAACTTATCCTTAGAGAAGGATACAGGACGCGTGAAAGCAGTTAACTCTGTAGCCCAGCCTACTCTGGGAGTAGCCAAGCAAGTGGCTATAAAGCTTGGACAGTGGGAAGGTCATGCGAATTTCACAGCGGTGCCATTGGATGACTATCCAGTCATTCTAGGAATGGAGTTCCTAATGGGGACGAGGGCAGTGCTGATGCCTTCGGCTGGTTCCCTGTGTCTGATGGGAGATCACTCGTGCATGGTGCAAGTCGTTGCAACGAAAGGAGACGAAGGGAAGTCCCTTTCAGCCATACAACTCAATGAAGGATTGGGTAAGGGTGAGCAGACACGTCTAGCCACGGTGGTGGTAGACAAAGAAGTAGGCCAAGAGCTGGAGCCTACGACCATCCAAGCGGTGTTGGATGAGGATAAGGAGGTGTTTCCGGATAAGCTGCCTCATAATTTGCCTTCACGACGGACGGTGGAGCAAGAGATCAAGTTGTTATCAAGAGTGAAACCACCTGCTAAAAGGCCATGTTGGATTGCGCCTACAGAGATAGTAGAGTTGGGGAAACAGCTTGATGAAGTGGAAGCGGGATGTGTTCGCCCTTCCAAAACACCGTTGGGAGCATCGGTGTCGTTTCAGAGGAAACATGAAGAGCATCTACGGAAGGTGTTCGACAGGCTGAAGGGAAACAGTCTGAATTTGAAGAAGGAGAATTTCTCTTTCGCTCAGTGGAGCAACAAATTCCTTGGTCAAGTCGTTGAACAAGGTCGTATCCGGAGGGGTATGGAGAAGGTAAGGATGATTCAAGAACGGAAGATCCCCACGACAGTGAAGGAGTTGCGTTCCTTTCTTGGCCTTACTAGTTTCTACAGGAAGTTCGTTAGGGGGTATTCGCGGAGAATGACTCCAATGACAGGACTACTGGGGAGGTATTATTGGCCGCACACGCGGGATGATGTGGTTGATTATACCAAAACTTGTCTCACTTGCCAACAAGACAAGGGGGAGCGGAAGAAGTATGGTACTTTCATGGCCGCACCAAAGTACTGTTCGGCAGAGGGGACGACACAATTGTTCCTTGTGACTTTTGTGAGATATTGGGGTGTTCCCCAAGTTATTATTTGTGACCAAGATTTAATGTTCACTGACAACTTCTTGACAGAGTTTTTCAGGATATTCAGGTCACACCTTGACATCTCTTCAAGTTATCATCGACAGACAGACGAACAGATGAAGAGATTCAGAGAGCTACTAGATGAGTACTTGTGCCATTGTGTCAACGACAACCAGAAGAATGGCGTGCAACTACTTGATGTGGCTCCATTCTGTGACAACGCCCAAAGGCGCTCAACTACCAACAAGAGCCCTTTTGAGCTTGTTACAGGCCAGCTGCCGCTGTTACCTCACACAGTGGGCGAGCCGTACAGACGAAAGAGTCCTAAGGCATACATCTTCACCAGTGAAGGGAGACAGAATGCAGACTTTGCCCAAGCCTATCTGGAGAAAGCTTCTAAGCAGATGAAGAAGTGGGCAGATCAACAGAGAAAACCGCAATTTCATGTCAATTGCCTCAAGCCATTCAACGCCAACACCAACGACCTAAGCAGAAGTCAGTCAAACAGCGCAGAGTTGAAGACAGTGCAACCTGACAGACATGATGTTGAAGAGATCCTTGCAGGCAGAAAGTTCATATCCTCAAGGAAGAAGCGGCAGAAGTTCCTAGTGAAGTGGAAGCGCCTTGATGACAAAGAAATCAGCTGGATTTCTGCGGAAGATATTCAACTGTTCGTGGACAAATTTGAAGTGTACCTACCGCCAAAAGTCTACAAGGACGTCGACCGCATAAATGGGGGAGAATGTCACGGGCTAAGCTTGTTCAGGGCATTATGCTTGCCTATGACCGCTTATCTCGTGTGTTTGGGATGGGTTTCCATCATGTAAATACTAGTGTAGGGTTATTTTCTAGTATTTCTTTCATTGTAAGCCAAATAAGGCAGTATGACTCCTCGGTCACTTTGATGTTTCCTAGTGTTAGAGTGAGAATGGCCTAGAAAGCTCTTTAGGGGAGGGTGAGTGTTCCTCAATCATTGTAAAACTGACTAGCAATTGTCAACGTGCTTAGCCTACTTGCCTCCCTCGCTAAGTACAATATGTCAACGGAGGATTTGTTAATGAATTACGTTTGCTTCAATATTTACTGCTTGGTTGCCACGGCTTTCATGAATTGATTATTATTTCCGCTGCTATCTGATTGAATGTTAATGAAAGTGCTTCGTGGATGAATGTTGGTAGACAAAAGGCTGGCTAGTTAAGCAAGAGTGCTTTAGCTAGCGCCGCACGGCCCTTCACAACGGTGTGAAAAAGGCGGACCGTGACACCACACCAGGATATGGAAGCAGCACTGTTCTTCTATTCTCCGCTTGTATTTCCTCGTAGGGCTGACACCGAAACAGACGGTGGAAAAAATGGCACTACAATTGGGGGTTTAAAATTTAAATCTTAGGTTTGAATTCATGTAAATTTTCCATAAATATAAAACATAAAATTATATAAAATTTCGTGTAAATCCACACATACTCGAAGTCCATGCTTGCAAAGGCAGCGTGAGATTACTTATTGTCCCAGGAAATAGTCATCTGAGGCAAAGCCAAAATTTTTCAATCCACTTGTGAATCAGACTAGAATTGCATTGCTAAAGAACCAAAACTCCAGCAATCTTCAGAGGCACTCATCTGTCATATAACTCATGATATTCCAGGACAAGTGCCGAGTATGGGCAGAGGACTCCCTTAAACCAAAAATAAATAAAAGCAATAATAAAACATAGGATCCAGACTACCCAAATTTCCATTCTAGAATTTCCCAACTTTCAAATCTAAATTTTATCTTTAACTCCTCCCCGCTCCAGATATCAAGCCTGCCAGAGTGGGAACCCCTTGATTTCTCATTTCTTCCTGTGCTCGTTTCATTTCTTCGGTATCTGTCGCCAAGACAAAAAATAGGACTAAGCTCCCTCTTTAGGCCCACGCCTGGAATACAACAATCAATTAAATTTGGCGTGCAAATAAATGCTTCTTAACTAGGCAGACTATGTACTGATTCAGCACAAGCACTAATCAATGCACATCAATAATATAGGATCCATAAGTTCGGTGCTAAATATGTGCAATCAATACTCAAGATAATGTGTGACGTCCAAATTTTCGTACAATTTTTTTTTCAATAATAAATAAATTTTCACTCGTCATAAACAACATCCACAAATCGGCCACATCAACAACCCTATTACCATTCACACAACCCGACCTACATTGGGTACTAGGTAAAAAGTCATTTTATTTATGCAACCTAATAGCGGAAGATAGTACATTTATTTCATCCAGAATACAATACTCAGAGTATCAACTAGTTTTTGGAGTAGTGGTAGTGTTTGCTTGTCCAGTTGTAAGGTTGTGGCAGTGGTATATCCATTGGTGAGTTCTACACCTCATTTGTGGTTGTGTCGATGCTTCACATAGTTTGTGATTGTCTCGATTTGGCTTTGATTGTTATTCTTATTTGACATTGGTATGGCCGCTGATTTTTGAGTGTTGGGATAGAATCTATGAATCCCAAAAATTTGTTTCCTACTTCGTTGCCACAGATAACGACTTAAAAGTTGGATGGAAAGAATTATGTTCAATGGTCTAAAGCTGTTCGGGTTTATTTAGCAGGATTAGGAAAATCTAACCACTTGCTCCAATCTGATACTTCTGATGAAAATAAAAAAGAAGTGTGGGTTCATAGATTGCATGGATGTGTATGCATCTAGATACGTGCAAGGAGATTTGGGATTATGTCAAGCTTCTATACTCTAGTAACATTATACTTATGTATGATTTATTCGAGGAGTACTTTTAGTTACAACAAGAAGATAGGAGTATTGCATATTATTTTGGAGAGATGAAGCGTATTTATGAGGAGCTTAACGTTGGGCAACCTATAACTGCCAATGTTCGTGAGATACAGAAGCAGAGGGAGCAGATGGCAGTCCTTTGTGTTCTAGTGGGCTTAAGACTCGAGTTTGAAGCAGTCTGGTCTTAGATACTTGGTAGTGTTAAGCTGCCATCATTTGCCGATGTTTATTCTCGTTTCCTTCGTGCTTCCTTTAGCATGCATTCTCCTGCTCTTGCATTTGGCTCTGAGAGGGCATCCTTTGCTACAAAGGGGATTCTAGTTCTCTATGAAACAACCACAAAAGTTATTGAGGTGGTTCGAGTGGTGGTGGTGGTGGTGGTGGAGATGGACAAGGTTGTGGTACTCCTTGCAAGTGCACTCATTGTGGATGGAGTAATCATACTATTGAGTAGTGTTGGGATCTCCATGATTGGCCTTCATGTGTTGCAAATCCAGCCACCACCCTCTTGACACCTTTGGGAGCATCCAATGTAGCCACAACTGACTCCTCACCTTTGGGGCTGAGTGGGGAGCAACATACTGTATCCATGTAGAGGAATAGTATTCCAAGTTCCAATAGTATCAAACATCACAACAAGCTTTTCTTCCCATTGCATATCTTGCCCAAACAGGTAATCCCACAGTATTCCTATGATCTAGCACTTCTCGCCTTAGTCTTTGGATCATAGACTCCGCTGCTAATGATCATATCACAGTCACACTTAGCTTCTTCTTGACTCTTCAATATCCTGCAAATTGACCTTGTGTTAGTCTTGCTAATGGACCCACCAGTACAATCAAGGGAATTGGGACTGTAAATCCCACTTCTTTTATTTCTCTTCCTTCGGTTCTGTATATTTCCAAATTTCCTTTCAATCTTATGTTAGCAAGATTACTAAATCCATGAATTGTTTAGCGACATTCTGCCTTGATTTTGTGATTATTCAGGATTTGAAGATGAGGAAGACAATTGGTGGAGGGCGTAAAGTTGATGGAATTTATCACTTTGAGCCACTATCTCCTTTAGCTGCCTGCACTACTACTACCACACCTTTACAAATTCATTGTCGTCTTGGTCATCCTTCGCTGGAAAAGCTAAAATATCTTGTTCCTAGTTTGAGTTCAATGTATAGTCTTGATTGTGAATCTTGTCAGTTGGGAAAACACCATTGTGTCCCTTTCGCTTCCCGAGTCAATAAACGGGTTGCATGCCCTTTTTATGTTTGTTCATTATGATGTTTGAAGTTCTAGTAAAGTTGTGTCCGAGTTGGGTTTCGGTGACTTTGTAACCTTTGTGGATGATTATTCAATAATGACTTGGTTATATATTTAATAAAAGATCGTTCCAAGTTATTTCGTGTATTTTGTGCCTTCTGTTCTAAAATAAACAGTCAATTTGGTTTGCCAGTTTGAATACTTCAAAGTGATAATGCTAAAGAGTATTTTAGCATACAATTCACTACTTATATGACTTAGTTTGGTATTGTCCACCTATTATCCTGTGTCCACACTCCTTAAGAAAATGGGGTTACAGAGAGGAAAATTAGACATGTTCTTGAAATCACTCACACTATACTTTATCAAATGCATGTACCTAAAGTGTTTTGGAGTAATGCTGTACTTATTGCTTGTTATCTGATCAATAGAATGCCATCCTCTGTTCTTAGTTGCAAAATTTCCTACCCCATTCTCTTTCCTGATTCACCTTTATTCTCTCTCCCTCGTATATTTGGGTGTGTGTCCTTTGTTCATCAACTAACTCCTAGGGTGGATAAGTTGGATCCTCGTGCTATAAAATGTGTCTTTATGTCTACTCATATACCCAAAAGGGATATCATTCTTATAGTCTTGTGCTGTATTACTTCATTGTTTTTTCTGATGTTACCTTCTTTGAGTCTACACCTTACTACACCCAGTCCCTGAGTGCTTTTGAGCTCAATGAGTATCTTTCTTTGCCTAATCTTCCAGATTCTACTTTACTGTCCTTGCCCAACCAACCATCTGAGTCTCCATGTAGTTCAAGTCCTTCTCATTGTCTTGATCATCTTAATTTGCAGGTGTATTCACAATGGTGGCTCCAAGGAAGAGAGTCCTCTCTAGCTTCTACTAGCACACCTTTGGTTTCCTCATCTGATGATCATACTCCCCATGATGTTAATCCTCCTGTTGTTGTCCAGAAAGGTAAATGCATATGTACTCAACATCCCATTTCCAACTAAGTTTGTTATGACTTCTTATCACCCTCCTATTATTGTTTTGTTATTGTTCTGTCATCTACTACCCTTCCTAAATTTGTTTCAGAAGCCTTAGCCCATTTTGGGTGGAGGAATGCTATGGTTGAAGAGATGAATGCTTTACATGACAATGACACCTGAGATTTGGTATCTCTTCCTCTTGACAAGTCTGTGGTTGGTTGTCGTTAGGTTTCCACTGTGAAAGTCAACCCTACTAGTTTTGTGGCTCATCTAAAGGCCCATATTGTTGCTAAGGGATATACTGAGGTGTATGGTCTGGAGTATTCTAATACTTTTTCTCCGGTTGCCAAACTTACATTAGTACGTCTGTTCATCTCTTTGGCTACTACTTGCCACTAGCCTTTGTATTTGTTAGATGTGAAGAATGCTTTCTTGCATGGTGACCTTAAGAAGGAGGTTTATATGGAGCAACCACTTGGGTTTGTTGCTTAGGGGAAGTCAGGCTTAGTGTGTCGGCTCAAGAAGACTCTATATGGTTTAAAACAGTCTCCCAGAGCATGGTTTGGTCGTTTCATTGTTGTACTACTTGAGTTGGTCTTCGACAATGTGTAGTGGATCATTCTGTGTTTTATCGTCATACTTCATCGGGGTAGGATTCTTCATGTTGTTTATGTGGATGATATTGTTATTACAGGTGACGATGATAAAGGTATTCATAGTCACTTTTTCTACAAACTAAGTTTTAAACCAAAGATTTGGGACTGTTGAAATACTTCTTGGGTATAGAACTATTTAGATCTCGTTTGGGAACTGTTTTGTCATAGAGGAAGTATGTTCTTGATCTGTTGGATGAAATTGGATTGTCGGGATCTAAATTGGTTGATACACCCATGGATCTTAACAAGAAGTTAGTACCAAATATGGGCAATTTGCTACCAAATCCTATAAAATACTAGAGATTTGTTGGAAAGTTGAATTATCTCATAGTCACTTGACTAGATATATCTTTTGCAACAAGTGTTGTGAGTCAATTTGTAAATTCTCCAAGGATAAGTGATAAGGACGCAATAATTCACATGAGATACCTTAAAGGTGCACCTGAGAGAGGTCTTTTATATCGTGACTAGGGTCATGCTTATATCCATGGATATACAAATGCAGATTGGGCTGGGTTGCCTTCCAATCAAAGATCCACAATCGGGTACTGTATCTTGGTTGGTGGTAAATTGGTAATTTGGTTTATTGGAAGAGTAAGAAACAAATTGTGGTGGCCAAGTCCAATGCTGAGTCAGAATATAAGTTATTGCTTGACTAGACGCTAGTTGGAAAGAAGAATAGACTAGAAGTCCCTGAATCATTTTGATGTTTCCTTTTTCGATGGTATGGCAAAGAATGTTGTCTTGGATTTCATCGGGGAGACTTTAGATTTTCTTTGTGATACTGGATGAGCTTTAAAAAGATGAGGATGCCATAATCAAGAGGACTTGGAGATTTTTTGGCCTGAAGAGAAAGTTACTAAGGATGTTGTGCTTTCCCTTGATGTGCTTCACCTTAAGTTTATACTATGAGAACTGGTTAGCCCATCTAAGTTGTCCTTGTGGGAGGATCTTTTGTTTGAATTGTATAATCTTTGGGGAAGATGACATGTCCATCTCTGCTATAAAAGTATGTCTGATTAGATGGAACTCAAATTTCTCAATTCCTCTTTTTACTACCAAGATCTCCTTGAACGTAGAGTGATAATGTAATTCAGATTCTTTGAATGCTTTACTCTTTTATTCATAGATATGTCTAGTTCCGTCGTCCTTTTCTTCAATTAAGGTTGTCAATTGCATTAGCTTGCTGGATTCTTTTTCCCTTGTCAATGGCCACTCCTTTAAGCCACCTTATCACTTCAGTGTGTTTGGATTCCCTTTGGGGCATGTCTTTCTTTTTCAATAGTTGATGTAGCGGTGCTATATAGGCTACCAACTTTGGGACAAAGTTTGCCATATAATTGACAATATCAAGATATTGTTGTAGTTGCTTTGTTGTCATCTGAGTGTCTGAGAAAGTGCTGAGCTGTGTTGCAATGTGTGGTTGCAATTCGTACTTCCCTTGGCTTATCTTCATCCTGAGGAAATGAATTGCTTCCACCCTAATCATTCTCTTCTTTTTTGATAGCATGATTCCATAATGCACAATTGTCTCCTTAAACTGATTTAGGAGTTGTGTATGGGATGCTATATCGTTTGAGAAAAGGAGGATATCATCAATGTAGATTAGGGCATGATGGAGAATGGGCTAAAAGGTCTTGTCATCGCGTTTTGGAAAATAGATGGGGTCACCTTAAGCCCAAATGGCATAATGGTCTATTGGTAGTGACAATTGGAAATGTAGAAAGCCATTTTGGGCCTATCTTTTGAATGTATGCCCAATTGCTAGAAGCTTGCTTTCAGGTCAAACTTTGAGAAGATTTGGGCCTCTAATATTTGCAAAAATAGGCTGGCCCGATTTGGTAATGGGAATTTGTTGTTTAGCATGGAAAAGGTTGAGAGGCTAATAATTGATAACGAGCCTATGCTTTCCTCGTACTTGTTCAGCCCTCTTATTGACATAGAAAGCCACACAAGCCCATTGTGACTCAGTGGACTCAATTAGTCCTTCTTCTTGCAGTTGGGTCAGCTCATTCTGGGTCAGTGAATAGTGCTCCGGATTCATTCCTTATGGCTTGCCTTCGTAGGGTTGATATCTTCATTCTTTTTGAGTGGAAGACTGACAAAGAACTCTAGATTCTTCCACATCATCTTTGGACATTTCTTTTAAAATTTATTTTGGCATTTTGCACTGTTTGTCGGGATTAATTGGGCCTTAATTTCTTCTAGGGATTGAGTGATGTAAAAGAGACTAGGGGTTTTGGTCCATTGCAAAAGATACGATTGGAACTTTAATTCTTATTTTGTCCATTGGACCTCGTTTAAGTGCTGGATGATGTTGAACCCAATGAAGAGAACTTTATTAGGAAGGTTTGACTTGAAGAATGTGGCCTTGATTAAGTATTCTGGATGAAGCTTAATGTAGATTGACACAATTTTTAATTTGACCTAATGTCGCAGCGTCCCGGGAGCGCGTGTGCCCCAGGGTGGCGAAATTAAAAATCAATGTTATATTTTCAAGGAAAAATAGGAATGTCGGAGTCGCCACTAACCTTTAGTGTGGTTAGAACACATGATTACTACCCTGTTAGGGGTAGAATGGGTCTACGTTACCAGAGTTAGGCTCGGAAGTTCGGTTACGTGAGGGGAAGGTAAAAGCACCCCCTACGCGCCCGTTCTTATGAATGGTACCTAATTAATTTGAAATTATCCCTAAATTAATCTAATAAATCTTTAAATTACTCCTTTTTATGAATTTATAAATACATATGAAAAATAAATAAATAACTAAATATAATATATACATATATATTCCCTCAGAGCTTAAAGGTACGTGAAGCCTGAAGGCTAATACCCCCCGCAATAAAATCATAGGGATAAAAAATCAAGAAAATACTTTACAAAAATAGCTCCCAGATTTATTTTCAAAATTTATAGATTTTTCATAAATAATTTAAAATATTTTCCAAAATTCTCTGAGAGATTTCAATACATGATAATAGGATAATAAATTAACATATTAAGCTAACATATAATAAGCAATAAAATACCATACGTTATACATATTAAGATACTAAAAATACTAAATCAAATAGTACCAAATAATAATAATAATGTATAATGTAGAATAAAATACTAAAAATAACATAATACTGAAATATACCAATATTCTTAATGTAAACATATAATCTAAGAATACTAAATATAACAACATACTTAATATAGCAGTATACTCATATGAATCATATAACAATATAACAATATAAATAAATATGTACAATAATGGTAATAATAATTCACTTCTAATAATGATAATGATAATAAGGTTATGATGTATAACATAATAATTACCTTAATACTAACATGCAATTAAAGATATGCACACTACACATATAGGTAAATCGCTAACTAAGGCAGCAAATCAAACTTAGGGTTAATAATATGGACACCAATGAGAAGCCAAGGAAGTAAAGAGATTATCGAAATAAGTTACTGCTGAAAATAATATACACCAATGCAGCACGGTCACCAAACTTAATATACACCCTAAATATACAAATGTTAAACATTTAAACATATGTCATAATAACAAAAACCATAAATATATACCCTAAAAATACTGTATCCTATCATATATTTAATCATTAAATATGCATAGTTAGTGCCATAAAATAATAAAAAAAAATGAATAAACACTATCACAGAAAGAAATAAAAATAATAATAATAATAATAATAACATTAGATATGTATATGTAAAACCTAAATAAAAATTCTTACACAAGGGAAGAAAATCCTAAAAAAATTGATGTCAGATATACCTATATAAATATTATCATAAAAAGAAGAAAAGCCCCGCAATAAGAAGAATAAAATCAATTAGCATTTTCCATGCATAAACAAAAATAATTAAAATTTAAATATGAACAAAAATCCTGCAATAAGAAGAATAAGATTAATTAGTATTTTCCATGCATAAACAAAAATAATTAAAATTTAAATATGAACAAAAATCCTGCAATAAGAAGAATAAAATTAATTAGTATTTACCATTTAAAAATTAAAAATAATATTACTATATTAATTATCTAACAAGTATAGTATTAACAAATAAAATAAAATAAACACATAATAAGAAAACTTAAATAAATAAAAGTATACACAGCATGTAAAAAAAAAATTGAAAAAAATAAAAAATAAAAGACTTAAACTTTATGTCATAAAATGCAAACCTGAATCCATATTCATATATATATATATATATATATATATATATATATATATATATATATATATATATTCATGAGTGTGTGTGTGCAGGTACAGCAGAGGGGGCAGGAAACTGGGTAAGGGACTTGCAGAGAAGCTCACCGGAGGGTTGCTGGTGCGGAAGCTGTGCAGGCAGGCGGAGAGGAGGCTGTTAGCATTCTAGCTACTGCTGGAGGTCGTGGGAGCTGCTGAGCAGAGGGATTTGCTGCAGAAAGCTAGTGGTTGAGGGTTGTCTGTCTCAGCGATGGTGGGGATGGTGTTGCTGTGGTGGTCGAGGAGGTCTGCTAGGTGGTGGTTGGCCGTGGCTGCTGGGGTCTCCTCGGATGGCAGCAGGTGGGCGGCAGAGAGTGGAACTCTGGTGTTTGCAGACGGCGGCCGTTGTGGAGCTACAGTATTCGGGAGCAGGGGTTGTTGGTTTGGCCGTGGGACTGCAAAGGCATGCACAAGGGATTCGTGAGGGCAGAGGGAAGAAGATGATGGAGAAGAAGAAAGCACAGAGGTTTTTTTTTTTCTATTATTTCGGCTGTGCCTGCCCCCCGGCGCTGTGTGTTTCCCCTGTGCTCGGCTGTTTCTGTGTGTGTGCAGCGCCTCCCCCCCTTGTAATAATAATAATAATATTAATAATGATAAAATAATAAAAATACTAATAATAATAATAATAATAATAATAGAAATACTAAAAATAATAATGATAATAATAATAATTACAATAATAATAAAATAATAATAATAATAATAGAAATCAATTAAAATAAAGATTAAAAAAATACTAATAATAATAATAAAATAATAGTGATGATAATAATAATAATAATCATAGAAATCAATAAAATAAAGATAAAAAATACTAATAATAATAATAATAAAATAATAATAATAATAACAATAATAATAGTAATAAAAAAATAATAATAATAATTGTAAAATAACAATAATAATAATAATATTTATAATGATAAAATAAAAAAAATACTAATAATAATAATAATAATAGAAATCAAATAAAATAAAGATTAAAAAAAATACTAATAATAATAATAAAAAAATAATAATGATGATAATAATAATAATAATCATAGAAATCAATAAAATAAAGATAAAAAATACTAATAATAATAATAATAAAATAATAATAACAATAATAGTAGTAGTAGTAATAATAATAATAATAATAATAATAATAATAATAATAATAATAATAATAATAATAGTAAAATAACAATAATATTAACAATAATAATAATAATAATAATATTAATAATGATAAAAAAATACTAATAATAATAATAATAAAATAATAATGATGATAATAATAATAATAATCATAGAAATCAATAAAATAAAGATAAAAAATACTAATAATAATAATAACAATAATAATAGTAATAAAAATAAAAATAATAATAATAATAATAATAGTAAAATAACAATAATATTAACAATAATAATAATAATAATAATAATAATAATAATAATAATCATAGTGGGCCTAGGTAAAAATGGGGTGTTTACAGCTGCCCCTCTTTGTAAGCTTCGTCGCTTCAAAGTAAAAGTATGAACTCTCCTATGTTATTTGTAGCAACAAGCCTGCAAAGATAAAAGACGCTGATTTTGGACCAGGCCCATTGTAACAAAAGAGACCAAAATGATTTGTGAAAACCGATTTGCATGTATGCTTGAGAGCACATGAGAATGACTTGCGTCGAGTGTAGGAACCCGAGCTATAGTTCACAGATGGGGACTTGCACCGGGTGTAGGAACCCGAGCTATAGTTCATAGAAAGAGACTCGCGTCAAGTGTAGGAACCCGAGCTATAGTTCATGGAAGGTGACTCGCATCGGGTGAAGGACCCTGAGCTATAGTTCATAGAAGGTGACTCGCATCGGGTGAAGGAACCTGAGCTATAGTTCACGAAAGGTGACTCGCACCAGGTGTAGAAACCCGAGCTATAGTTCATGGGAGGTGGCTCGCACTGGGTGTAGGAACCCGAGCTATAGTTCACAAAGGGTGACTCGCACCTGGTGTAGGAACCCGAGCTATAGTTCATGAGAGGTGACTCGCACCGGGTGTAGGAACCCAAGCTATAGTTCACGAAGGGTGACTCTCATCGGGTGTAGGAACCCGAGCTATAGTTCATGAGAGGTGACTCATACCGGGTGTAGGAACCCGAGCTATAGTTCACGAAGGGTGACTCGCACCGAGTGTAGGAACCCGAGTTATAGTTCACGGATGGTGACTCGCACCTGGTGTAGGAACCCGAGCTATAGTTCACGGAGGGTGACTCGCACCGGGTGTAGGAACCCGAGCTATAGTTCATGAGGGGTGACTCGCATCGGGTGTAGGAACCCGAGCTATAGTTCACGGAGGGTGACTCGCATCAAGTGTAGGAACCCGAGCTATAGTTCACGGAAAGAGACTCGTATCGGGTGTAGGAACCCGAGCTATAGTGTAAGGAGGGTGACTCGCATCGGGTGTAAGAATCCGAGCTATAGTTCACGGAAAGAGACTCGCATCGGGTGTAGGAACCCGAGCTATAGTGCAAGGAGGGTGACTCGCATCAGGTGTAGGAACCCGAGCTATAGTTCACAGAAAGAGACTCGCATCGGGTGTAGGAACCAGTGCTATAGTATGAGGATGATGTGCATCAAGTGTAGGATCTTGAGGACTTCTCAGATGTAGGATTCCAAGAGTATAATGATTGCTCAAGTGTAGGATCTTGAAGCCTTCTTAGATGTAGGATTCTAAGAGTTTGATTGCTCGAGTGTAGGATCTCGAGGACTTCTTAGATGTAGGATTCTAAGAGTCTGTTGATTGCTTGAGCGTAGGATCTCGAGGACTTCTCAGATGTAGGATTCTGAGAGTTTTCTGATTGCTCGAGTGTAGGATCTCGAAGGCTTCTCAAATGTAGGATTTTGAGAGTTTGATTGCTCGAGTGTAGGATCTCGAGGACTTCTTAGATGTAGGATTCTAAGAGTCTGTTGATTGCTCGAGTGTAGGATCTCGAGGACTTCTCAGATGTAGGATTCTGAGAGTTTTCTGATTGCTTAAGTGTAGGATCTCGAGGACTTCTCAGATATAGGATTCTGAGAGTCTGCTAATTGCTCGAGTGTAGGATCTCGAGGACTTCTCAGGATTCTGAGAGTCTGATGACTATTCGATGGGAATTTTGGACCGATGGTTAATGATGACTCGGGTGTAGAATCCCGGTTCGCAAGATGAATTTTTTAATTGATAATGAATACTTGGGTATAGGATACCGAGAGCTAGATGAATTGTCAATTTGATGATGAATGCTCAGGTATAGGATCCCGAGAGTAAGATAAAGTTTCGAATTGATGATGAATGCTTAGGTATAGGATACCGAGAGCTAGATGAAATTTTGAATTGATGATGAATGCTCGGGTATAGGATCCTGAGAGCTAGATGAATTGTCAATTTGATGATGAATGCTCAGGTATAGGATCCCGAGAGCAAGATGAATTGTCAATTTGATGATGAATGCTCAGGTATAGGATCCCGAGAGCAAGACAAAGTTTTGATTTGATGATGAATGCTTAGGTATAGGATACTGAGAGCCAGATGAAATTTTGAATTGATGATGAATGCTAGGGTATAGGATCCCGAGAACTAGATGAATTGTCAATTTGATGATGAATGCTCAGGTATAGGATCCCAAGAGCAAGATGAAGTTTCGAATTGATGATGAACGCTCAGGTATAGGATACCGAGAGCCAGATGAAATTTTGAATTGATGATGAATACTTGGGTATAGGATCTCGAGAGTCATGTGACCTAATTTGATCCTAAAGGCAGATGCCCTAGCTTCAAAATGAATGCTAAAATTTGGACTAGGGTCGATTGCCCCAGTTTGGAAGCGAAAGACTTGAATAAGACCTGGGTCAGTTGCCCCAGTCTCAAGGTAGATGGATCGATGGGTACCTGTGCCAGTTCTCCCAACCCTTTTTCTTCTTCTTCCTTCTTTTTTTTTTTTTTAAATGAATCATGGGTTGCTTAGACAAGGATAACATGACAGGTGTGAATGAATGATCCTATGCAAGGTGTTTGATATGACACCAAAACATGGGGATATGCAGGCATGTTGCATGATATAATATGTATGCACTTTTCTGTGTAATGCATGAAATGCATGACGATGCATGAACTTTCTTTTTCCAATGTGCCTATAATCAACCGATCAATCTCCAATCTTGACTATGTTGCCTCTGACCTGGTTCCCTCGAAATTTGCCCCAACTGAATGGGTTCATAACTGATATTGGCCCAATTTTCTTAATGGAGGTGGTCAACTTGGCCCAGATGAAGCTCCATCACAGAATCTACCCAGTTGAATGGATTTATAACGGCTCTTGGCCCTATTTTCCCATTCATCCAATCTGATAAGAAGGTGCTTGAATAAGTCCCACTGAAACTCAAATCAAACTTGCCTCAGATGAGTTTATTTTAGCCACTGATCTTGGTCTGGTTGTTAGATTCTTCTTGAATAAGCAGATCTCTAAAGCCCAACATGACATTTGCCCCAGTTAAATTGACTGATTCTATGGGCATCGTATTTCCTTAACGAGGACCTCCTCTATAAGAAGCACACTAGTGGTTTCAAAACTCTTTGACTATCCATCGCATTGAAATGAGGAATGATTAAGCGATTATGACATCAACTTGTGAAATCAAAAGGTCAACCACCCAAAAATAGATGTTTTACCATGTTCCAATGCTATTACAAGAAAAATTCATACCAGTATTCAAAAGCCATATGATATTGATGTTAATTTACCAAACTAAATGGCTGATCTTTTCTTCGACTGTCCCAGCTTTATTGATGGCCACATCTCTTCTTTTGTTTCATCCTGCTATGAAACCATTAGAAATTTCTCATATTTAAATGTTGCCTTTAGTTTAGTCAAGTTCAACTCATGTTTTGATCTCAAGATGGTCTTTAAGACTCGGGACGAAACGTAGGCTAAGGGATACAGGTTTTCAAAATAAAAGGGAAAGTAAGGCTCAAAAATACCACCCCAAATAATGTTTTATGCCCCTAGTTCGAGTTGAGACGTTTTGCAAGATGTTGACTGAACTTGTTATTTAAACAAGCTGCCTACGTACCTTTTCAGGATCAGGTCATTACGTAGTTCAGACTCGTCATTGAGTTTGACAAATCATTTGAGACAACAATATATACCAATCTGGTCAGGACTTTCATTTGGAGTGTAATATAGGCTAGGGGCATGGGTTAAAGAAAGAAAGAGTTAAATAAGGCTCAAAATCATCATTTCATCAAGGGTAATTTGGTCAAGGATCACATGCGTAGTATGTCCCCTATTTTCTTTCTCTTTTCTTCTTTCTCTTTCCATTTGCTTTTACTGCTCCCTTTCGGTTTTTTCTTTTATGAAGGGATTTTGTCATTTTTGTTTGGACTTCATTTGGGACTAATCCTTTTAAAAAAAAATTCCCCTGTGTGGGGTGTGATCCTTTGACGGGTTAATCAATAAATGAATTTTTCAGGCTCAAAAGGGCTTGCAAAAGATTTCTTCTTTGAATTTCTTTTGGGTAGCATAAAAATGGCCTACCATCATTTCGATAGCCCATTGTTGTCTCATATGACTTGCCAAACGATAGGAAACCCAACCCAGGTTTACTTTTTGGTGAACTGGCTTTTAAGAAAAGACTAGTTTAACATTCAGGCTCAACTTGGTTAACAATTGGTAAATCAATATTTGGTTCTTTTTAGGGAAAATTGGTCGGCCAAAGATGACCATCTATCATTTGATCAAAACATGAATAGTGAATTAACTTGAAATTCTTGGCACAACTCATATATTTTACTGAATTCCTTCGAGATTCTTTATTTCTTCATAACATCTGTCTTCATAGGGAGAGGAAAATTATTTTATCTTCTTCTAATTCCACCTCCCGTGTTTGGTTTTCAAAATTAACATCACTTTCAGGCTTATGAATATTGGTATTATTATTTTCCTTATCTTTACATGAAACATCAGCAAACAAATTTTTGGTCAACTGAACTCAGGACACAAGTGATATGAGAAAATGAATAACCCAATTTATTGATGAAAGGGAAATTGTCCGAGACAATAGTGTCGACAGACTGCCGAAAATTAAAATGACATCATCACAGGAAACAAACTGGATAATCAAAAACTTGCCCCTTGTGTACTTTTGCTCCCTTTGGGCTCCTTACGAGAACTCTAGGATCCATAACTTGACATATTCTTTTCCTGACCTCAGCTCCCAGTCCTTCGTACAACATATTAACCATTTCTTTCCTTGTGATTGGGTAAGAGATCACTCTGGACTCCTGGCTGCTTATCATCGAAGACCAACTAACCGGCATCCCTCAACGACTGTACCTTGTGTTTAAATGTTCAACAGCGGTCAATGGTGTGACCTGGAGAATTGGAGTGATACGCGCACTTAGCATTCGGGTCATACCATTGTGGTAGGGGGTGTCGTACGGCTACTCCAGGGATTGTTGAAGTGAGCCTTCTTTCGAGCAATTGGGGGAGCAATTCCGAATAGGACATGGGAATTGGTTCCAACCTATTAGGACCATATCTTTGTGTCTGAACATTTTTCTGTGTGAGCGTAGGCCCATAGGGAACAAACTGAGACCCTGTGCCTATATGCGCAAGATTTCTTCTAAGCCCTTGGTCATGACCTCTTTGGTATTGCCGCCCTTGAATCATATGAGTTTCATCATCCTTATTCCTATTTGTCCATTTCTTGTCCGAACCGGTTTCTTCGCCACTACTTCTGGCTTTTCCGACTTTGATGGCTGTTTCGATTCTCTCTCCGGTAAAAACAATATCCATGAAGCCATGGGGGGTTGCCCCTAAGAGATGCCCAAAGCAGGGACCTTTCAATGTATTTGCGAATAGGGAAATAGCCTCCCTATCTTCCACCGAAGGATTTACTTGGACAGACATGTCCCTCCACCTATATGCATATTCTCTGAATGTTTCATTAGGTTTCATTTGCATGCTTTGCAGGGTCATACAATCAGGTGCCATTTCTATCACATAGCGGTACTGAGCTATAAATGAATTTGCCAGATCTTTCCAAGTACGGATTTGAGCTCAATCCTGCTGAATGTACCATCTAATAGCTGCTCCAGTCAAACTATCTTGAAAGCAATGCATCATCAACCTCTCATCATCGGTGTGTGCAGCCATTTTCTGGAAATAAAGGCACAAATAGGTTTGAGGACAGTGGGTTCCATCAAATTTTTTGAAATTCGGCATCTTGAATTTTGGCGGCAGAGCGACCTTTGGCACCAGGCAAAGGTCATTAGGATCAACGGAGTCAAATGTATTATACCCTTCAATTGCTTTCAAGCGCTCCTCCAATACGTCACAACGACGCTCAGACTCAGATCTATTTATCCCCATATCAGGAGTTGCTAACGGGGAAGTCCCTGCCACTGGAAACCCCTGTGCTGGCACAGTTGGGATGAATGGAGGTATATTTGGCATTGGATCCCCCATGATGCCTGGTGGTGGAATTGATGTTTGTCCATGATTTGGGGCGAACCCTAGAGGATGAGTAGGGTCTATATCTGTTTCAGAATCATTTTGTACCGCTTTTCCTTTGTTCATCAACAATTCCATAATTTTGCTCACTTTTTCAATCAATTCTTCTTGTCTCTATGCCCAGGACCCTGTTTTCTAACTGTTCGCTCATTTCTCTTGCCTTTCTTCGGATATTGTACCGATGTGTAGTGGTCTCAATTATTGCTTTTTGCTACCCAAATGACTTCTTTCCTTGAGAGAGCTGTGGACCAAAACTTCCTTCTTAGAACTGAATGCATGATTATGTAAGGCATGAATGTGTGAGTATTTAATGCATGACCATGGGATGCAATGAATGTTTGTGCATTGATGAAACTAGTGCATTACATATACAAATAGAGATATGACCATGCATGTGACCTATCGTGCTTGATTATGTGTGAAATTATGCCTGAATGCATAGATGCAATGAATGTTTGTGCATGGATGTAACTAGTGCAATTACCCATACAAATAGAGATATGACCATGCATGTGACCTATCGTGCATGATTATGTGTGAAATTATGCATGAATGCATGGATGCAATGTAACCTAACTAACTACTTTGTCAGCATTCTAGGAAAAATCCTACTAATGAGAGATTTTAAGACAATCATTGATGTGCCACAATTTCAATTCAATTCTTCCCTCAATCATTCTTTTCCTTGATGACGGTCCATGTACCTCAGATTCTATGAAGGGTCAAATTATGATCTGAGGTTAGGGTTGACCCAGGTTAGTCAACCCACTGGATTTGTTCAATACGGGCTTGTGGACTTTAGTGTGCATTTGGGCCTCAAGTATATTAAAATATGGGCTTCAATATATTTCATGATGGGATCAGGCCCTAGTTTTAAAAGGACTTGGGCTTGGATTGTTTAGAAAATATTTGTTCGGATTTTTGGGTAATAAGGCCGAAGCCCATTTTTGAAAATCTGGGTTTGACCCTTTTTTGAAAATCAGGCCTGGACTAAGTTTTTACTTAGGAAAAGGTCGGGCCTAGGTTTGTGTTTAAAGAGTTGGGCCCGAGTTATTTGAAAAAGGTTGGGCCGACCCATATTTTAAAATACTTGGCCCAAGTGTTTTATTTTTATTTTTTGAAAGGATGGGTCATGGTTTCATTATTGGGCTTTTTCAGAATACTAACTAAGTAGTATGTATGTCTAAATGTATGTCAAATGCATAATATAATACAAAGTATTTCACAACATATATATAACACACTATTCATGGAGAAGGATGTGGCTCCTATCCCAACCTAGGGTAGGTACGTATATATAGGGTTCTTCATGGCTCTATCCTAGTTAGGGAAGACTATAGACAAGTATGTGTGGGTAGGCTCTAACCCTATTGACAAAAGGTTCCCAGTTTGGAATTTCATCCTCCCCCATAAGGGTCCGGATAAAACCCGCACTGAGTGGAGTGGTTCGCGGGTCCCATCAAACTCTGTCACGAAGGGACTGACGCTATTACACTCCTATCTAGTCCTAGAAAGGGAAGCTCGGGTATAGAGCGTGAAAGTGTGTGAATTCAAATTTTAACCTAATCCCACTTTCTCCACATTTATTCACATGCTGTTTAAGAATATGGAAACAAGATATCTACCATTAATGTATTTATTCACAAGATATGGAAACATAATATCTGCCATTAACATGTTGATTCAAAAAAAATTTTGGAAACACAAAATAAGGAAACAAAATATTTACGATTAGTATACAGAATATCTATAATTAATATGCTTATTCAAAATATCTACCATTAATATGCTTTATTCAGTATATCTACAATTAATATCCAAGAAATTAGGAAACAAAATATTTTTCATTAATGAAGGTTATTTACAAATTATGGAAGTAAAATATCTACAATTAATCAAAGTTATTTACAAATTACAATATTCACAAAATAAGGAGTAATTAAAAGTATTAAATTTGAACTTGGGATAATTTCTAATTAATTAATGGCTTGACTCTCTAACCTCCCCAGCGGAGTCGCCAAGCTGTCGCGGCGTCCCGGGAGCACGTGTGCCCCAAGGTGGCGAAATTAAAAATCAAAGTTATATTTTCAAGGAAAAATAGGAATGTCAAAGTCGCCACTAACCTTTAGTGTGGTTAGAACACATGATTACTACCCCGTTAGGGGTAGAATGGGTCTACGTTACTAGAGTTAGGCTTGGAAGTTTGGTTACGCGAGGGGAAGGTACAAGCACCCGCTACGCGCCCGTTCTTACGAACGGTACCTAATTAATTTGAAATTATCCCTAAGTTAATCTAATAAATCTTTAAATTACTCCTTTTTATGAATTTATAAATACATATGAAAAATAAATAAATAACTAAATATAATATATACATATATATTCCCTCAGAGCTTAAAGGTACGTGAAGCCTGAAGGCTAATACCCCCCGCAATAAAATCATAGGGATAAAAAATCAAGAAAATACTTTACAAAAATAGCTCCCAGATTTATTTTCAAAATTTATAGATTTTTCATAAATAATTTAAAATATTTTCCAAAATTCTCTGAGAGATTTCAATACATGATAATAGGATAATAAATTAACATATTAAGCTAACATATAATAAGCAATAAAATACCATACGCTATACATATTAAGATACTAAAAATACTAAAT
This sequence comes from Malania oleifera, assembly GCF_029873635.1. Taxonomy (NCBI): domain Eukaryota; kingdom Viridiplantae; phylum Streptophyta; class Magnoliopsida; order Santalales; family Ximeniaceae; genus Malania; species Malania oleifera. The sequence goes on from NW_026652147.1 coordinate 29,515, forward strand.
CAAATAGTACCAAATAATAATAATAATGTATAATGTAGAATAAAATATTAAAAATAACATAATATTGAAATATACCAATATTCTTAATATAAACATATAATCTAAGAATACTAAATATAACAACATACTTAATATAGCAGTATACTCATATGAATCATATAACAATATAACAATATAAATAAATATGTACAATAATGGTAATAATAATTCACTTCTAATAATGATAATGATAATAAGGTTATGATGTATAACATAATAATTACCTTAATACTAACATGCAATTAAAGATATGCACACTACACATATAGGTAAATCGCTAACTAAGGCAGCAAATCAAACTTAGGGTTAATAATATGGACACCAATGAGAAGCCAAGGAAGTAAAGAGATTATAGAAATAAGTTACTGCTGAAAATAATATACACCAATGCAGCACGGTCACCAAACTTAATATACACCCTAAATATACAAATGTTAAACATTTAAACATATGTCATAATAACAAAAACCATAAATATATACCCTAAAAATACTGTATCCTATCAAATATTCATCATTAAATATGCATACTTAGTGCCATAAAATAATAATAAAAAAAAAACTTGAATAAACACTATCACAGAAAGAAATAAAAATAATAATAATAATAATAACATTAGATATGTATATGTAAAACCTAAATAAAAATTCTTACACAAGGGAAGAAAATCCTGAAAAAATTGATGTCAGATATACCTATATAAATATTATCATAAAAAGAAGAAAAGCCCCGCAATAAGAAGAATAAAATCAATTAGCATTTTCCATGCATAAACAAAAATAATTAAAATTTAAATATGAACAAAAATCCTGCAATAAGAAAAATAAGATTAATTAGTATTTTTCATGCATAAACAAAAATAATTAAAATTTAAATATGAATAAAAATCCTGCAATAAGAAGAATAAAATTAATTAGTATTTACCATTTAAAAATTAAAAATAATATTACGATATTAATTATCTAACAAGTATAGTATTAACAAATAAAATAAAATAAACACATAATAAGAAAACTTAAATAAATAAAAGTATACACAGCATGTAAAAAAAAAATTGAAAAAAATAAAAAATAAAAGACTTAAACTTTATGTCATAAAATGCAAACCTGAATCCATATTCATATATATATATATTCATGAGTGTGTGTGTGCAGGTACAGCAGAGGGGGCAGGAAACTGGGTAAGGGACTTGCAGAGAAGCTCATCGGAGGGTTGCTGGTGTGGAAGCTGCGCAGGCAGGCGGAGAGGAGGCTGTTAGCATTCTAGCTACTGCTGGAGGTCGTGGGAGCTGCTGAGCAGAGGGATTTGCTGCAGAAAGCTAGTGGTTGAGGGTTGTCTGTCTCAGCGATGGTGGGGATGGTGTTGCTGTGGTGGTCGAGGAGGTCTGCTAGGTGGTGGTTGGCCGTGGCTGCTGGGGTCTCCTCGGATGGCAGCAGGTGGGCGGCAGAGAGTGGAACTCTGGTGTTTGCAGACGGCGGCCGTTGTGGAGCTACAGTATTCGGGAGCAGGGGTTGTTGGTTTGGCCGTGGGACTGCAAAGGCATGCACAAGGGATTCGTGAGGGCAAAGGGAAGAAGATGATGGACAAGAAGAAAGCACAGAGTTTTTTTTTTTTTTTTTTAATTTCGGCTGTGCCTGCTCCCCGGCGCTGTGTGTTTCCCCTGTGCGCGGCTGTTTCTGTGTGTGTGCAGCGCCTCCCCCCCTTGTGTGTGAGAAAAGCCTATAAATAGGCTCCCCCACCCCAAAACCCTAAACCATATAATAATAATAATAATATTAATAATGATAAAATAATAAAAATACTAATAATAATAATAATAATAATAATAATAGCTATACTAAAAATAATAATGATAAATAAATAATGATAATAATAATAATTACAATAATAATAATAATAATAATAATAATAATAATAGAAATCAATTAAAATAAAGATTAAAAAAAATACTAATAATAATAATAATAAAATAATGATGATAATAATAATAATAATCATAGAAATCAATAAAATAAAGACAAAAAATACTAATAATAATAATAAAATAATAATAATAATAACAATAATAATAGTAGTAAAAATAATAATAATAATAATAATAATAATAATAATAATAATAATAGTAAAATAACAATAATATTACCAAAATAATAGTAATAATAATCATAGTGAGCCTGGGTAAAAATGGGGTGTCTACACCTAAAAATGCTCTCCATTTTCTGCTTTGGAACCTTGATTGCATGGCTTCCATTTTTCTTTTGGAAGAATGCTTGGCTTATTTGCAAGTCCAAAATCACAATTACATTATATTTAGTTCTTTACATGACTATTTTGGTAGCTTATTTGCAGCATTAAAAGAAAAAAGAAACATTATATAAATTCTGAGTTGAAATTTAGTGATAGCAAATATTATTGTTTTTCATTCTTAATACTTTGTAGATCAGCTCACAAAAACAGTTGCTCTAGGCATGGAGGTAACACTAAATTATCTTCTTGCCTTCCCCAGACCTTTGGTGGCATGGGTCACATAGTTGTTAGAATCATACAATTGGCATTTTGAATAATATGAGCATATCAAGTCTGCATCAAATTGATTTGAATCTTTCGGAAGATTCAAAGAGAACACTAGAATTGTTGTTAAATATGTAGATTCATTTCATCCCCTAAATTGAATGACTGTATTAGAGATGATTGATTCACACAAGTCTCAACCAAATCCAATTAGACCAGCTAGTTTAAAACCTCAAAAAATGCCTTTTTACTATTTTTTTTCCAAGATTGCCTTTAATTCTTTCTCTATGTTGGTTCTATCCTGGTAAAGAGCAAAACAGAAGGTTATGTCTTCTCTTTCTTCATTGAACCATTCTTCACTCTTGGAGTATAGTTCTCTCATGATGGGAAGAATGCTAGTAGGCCAAGGAGGTACTAATGGTTTGCTTTGTTCCCAAGATTCAAAAAAGTTGGTTTTTTTATTAGTTTAAAAATGATAGTTTAAAAATCATAGTTTAAAATTAATGATAATTTAAAAATAAACTTATTTTTCATTTAAAAAATTAATAGCACTCCATGCATCATGAAGGTATTTTTTAACTTTAGAAACCTTTTTTAATTCTTAGATATATTAATGATTAATTTAAATGAAATAAACTCCTAGAAACTAAAACATTTCTTCTTGGTTAGTTTTCTTTGTATTAATCCTTTTGATATGTTAGGTTATTAGTTAAATGATATAATTACAATTGAATCTTATGGCTTTTGATATGATTACATGGCTTTCGATATAACTGTAACGTATGTTGGTAAGTGGCGTCCTGCTCAATTACCCCAGGCTTTCACAGCGAAAGAGATATAGTGTAGGACTGTAGGAGCAATTCATAAGCTCTTAAAAAGGATCCATTTAATTAAGGACATAATCCCTAGGTAAAGACAGTACTCCCAATAACTAGAATGTTTGAAGTTAGAGATCTGAAGTGGTTGAATCCTTAAATTTTGTTAGCAGAGATTACATACCATACTTCATCAACTCGTTCTACATGTATTAGCTGCTCAGAACTAACAACGCTACTGGTTGTGGTTTTGGCACGGCTGTCAAATTTGAGGCTATTTCAAAATTATGGGCATATTAATAATTGGAGATGATTTTGTAATCTTGATTTGCTTAGAAATCAATTTAGGTATTTAAGGGAGTAGGTTAGGGTTTAAATAATTTTCTGTTTAGTGTTTAATTTAATTTCATGCTTTAGTGCCTCGAGTGCTTAGGAAGAATACACATATTAGGCTTGCCGTTAGACTTGATTTGGAATTGAATTTAAATGTTTTTTTTTTAGTGTCAGCTCCAAAATCTGTGTATCTTGCTTCTGTGTGAGGTTGTATCTGGACTAAGAATTAACTAGGGAAAAGTGAGTTGATTCCTGTGGGAGAGGTGCAGGAGATGGAGATGCTGTGAGTTTTGGTTGTAAAATTGGGAGGCCTATGAGATAAGGCTCCATGTGTTTTCTTTTTTTAAAAAAAAATTAATGTTAAATTTTTTCTAATAAATGTTTTTCTGAGTTTGGAGAAACAAATCATTAGAAAATGTTTTGCGTAACCAATTTTTAATAGAAAGTGTGTGTGTGTGTAATTTTATTTATGTTTTTATATTTATATGTCTATGTTTCTGTCAGTGTTAGTGATATCTATTCGAGTAAAAAATTCCAAATAATAATTTCTACAAAGTGTTGTCATGGGAACTTTAGGTATAGGGTGGTGCAAGAGATCCAAAAATCAGTGGTGAAAAATCAAATTTGTTCCTTTAATTAGTTTTTGGTGCATAAAATTGTATGAAGCCAAAACATTTGAGGTTCCTGCCCATGCAACAATCAATTAACCTAAGGAAAATATTTTCATTTGTAACTAGTGGTCAAAAACCACTGCATCTTTGACGAGGTAGAACTATTCTGTTCTTTGTCATCTATTTAGTTTAGTTCATTGATTCCCCGAACCCCTTGTTCCTTTTTCTTAAAAGGGAGCATTGTTGTGGTTAGCTAATAGCAAGCATTGAAGTGAAGAAATATGTGATGTTTTACATGCTTGTACACATTGCTAGTGTTGATACCTATTTTTGTCCAGGCTAATTTTGGGCCTCAATTTTTGAATTTTAAGAAATTAATATATTTTTGTGAGTCACTAAAGCCCGAGTTGGGTTAATTTTGGGTTTAATTTCATTAAATTTGGGTGAATGTGGGCATGAGTGAAAGCTAGGTTCATTATTATGGCAATTTGGTGAAAAGAAGACATTTTGGGAAAGCCTAGACCTCTTGGCTCAAAACCATATGCCTTTGCTTATAAAAAGAAGCCTTGGAGGCAAGGAAGTATTTTGAACATCTAGGAGGCATGCTCACACACAAGGGGGGAATAGGAGTATGTTTAACAAGATGGGGAAGAGGGAGAGTACACATTCAAGAGAGAGTGGGTGATTCTCTTACTCCTTGATGATCAAGCTAGGGTTCCTCTTGGACATAGGAACCAATGGAAGACTTTTTTATTATGAAGATTCGTTTTTGCTATCATTTACCTAAATCAAGATTTGATCTTTATTCTTGGGAGATCAAGATCTTGGTATTCTTTAGTTTTTGTGTGGACTTTGGAGTAAATTCCATCACAAGGTATGTATTTGACCCATGTAGTGTATTGTCCCCCCCCCCCCCCCCAACCCATGTTAGCATAAAAACATTTCTTTGTTGAAGATGTAAATATGATTGGATGGTTAGTTCAAGCACGATTTAAGGTTTTAGGTTTTTTTGTGTGCTTTTTTCTTCCTTTAATAATATTTTGGGAATTATTTTCATGTAAGGATGTTTGGTGCCATAAAACTTAAAACTTAGTGATTATGCTGCTTGTATTTGAGTTTTTAATGTAGAAAAGTTTGGTTTTTTCTTTGAATTGAACTTGGATGGTTGAAGATTGTATGTGTACAAATTAAGGTTTTAAAATTTAGATATTTAGGCTTGGGTGTTTAGGTTTAAAAGATTGAATCTTTCCTTCAAAAATGACAAAAATAAAAATAAAAATAAAAAATCAGAAGGGTGTTTCCTTGTACATAAAGTTTTAACTTTTACTTTTTTAAGTTTTGGACTATAGATCTTCCAAAAGTAGGGAAGTAAAGTTGAGTTTTACCTATTACCTTTTATAAATTAGGTAAGTCTTGCATGTGATTTTGTTTTGAAATTTGTCATGTGTGTTTTTTATTGTTATTTTTATTTTTCTTTATTTATTATTATTGTTATTATATATTATCATTATTGCTGGTTTTATATTATTATTTATTTATTTATTTACAAAATTTATTTTTAGTATTCCTTTTGTTTTTTTACTATTATTTTTGTTTTTAATTGCTTTCTAATAATTTAAAAATCCAGAAAATTCATAGTTGTAGAAATTTTTTAAAATTTCTATTTTATTTTCTAGGTTTCTTAGAATCTTTTGGGCTTTCCTTATTGTATATTAGGGTTGGCATTTTTATTAAAAATCACAAAAAAGAGTAAAAGAAAAATTGAAAAAAATCAGTTTCCTTGTATATACAGCTTTGATTCGTTCTCTGAGTTTTGAAGATAAGGATCCTCTAATTTAGTAAAGTTTCATTTTATTTACCTTTAGGTAGCTTCTCTTTATTTTAGAAAATGTTTTGACTTGTCTTCTCTAACTTAGAATAATATTTGGCTTGCCATTCTAACCATTGTTGCCTTTGAATTTCCTTTTCGTGTTTTAAGGTAAGTTAATTATTATTCTTGATTCATTTCAGATATTTTAATTGTACTCTTGTTCCTTTTTCAATTTTTATTCTTTCATGATTGTACTTAATTTGAAATCAAAGAAACCTTAAAGTAGTTATTCTGACAATAGAACCTAGAAGTGGCATGATAACGTTCTTCTAGGATTTTTGTGATGAAGGAAACCTTATGATTTTGATGGGATACCTAATGTTCATAGGATGGAATGATATTTAAAGGAAGTAACCTAATTAAAAATGAAGAGTTGAAGTCTTTGCTTGATTAATACTTGAATATCCCAAAATTATCATGACATCGTTCGAAAGGATGGGTGAGTAGGATATGCTAGTATCTTCCCCTCACACAACCATACTCTTGAACCTGATTTTGGTATCGTAGACCATAACTTGGACATAGGTTTAGTTAGAGACCAACTAATTGGGACTAATTAAGTGAACTTTAACCACACCTTGGAAGAAAAGGATAGTGATGACTTATTAGAACTCTTAACATGACTAAACCCCCTCAAAGAATCATTTTTAGGGTCGCCGTCGCACTTGAGGCGTCGGATCTTGATCCACACATCCTAACAACTGTCAACATGTGCGGACCGGGGTCCAATGCCTTGAATGGGATGGCGACCCAAAAATGATTCTTTATGGGAGTTTAATCATGCTGAAGGGGTTCTATGGAGTTACCAGTAACATTTTTTATTTTTCTAGGTGGTGTTAAGTTTACCTAATTACTACCAATTAGTTGGTTTCTAGTTAAACATGCATCCAAGAAATCAATGGCCATGGTCTGAGACACTAGAACCAGATTCGGGAGAACGATTGTGTAAGGGGAAGGTAATAGCACCCCTTACATCCTCGTTCTTTCAAATGGTACTATGATAACTTTGGGATATTCAAATATTTATCAAGCAAAGATCTCGACTCTTCATTTTTAATTAGGTTACCTTTCTTTAAATATCATTCTACCCTATGACTATCAGGTATCCCATCAAAATCATAAGAAGCCTCACCTCGAGAATCTCCGGAGAATGTTATCATGCTATTTTCGAGTTCTGTTGTTGGATTAATTACGTTAAGATTTCTTTGAATTCGACTTAAGTACAACCATGCAAGGGTAAAATTAGAAAAAAGGAAAAAGACATGCACTTCCATTAAAATACCTCACACGAATCAAGGAATAATGATTAACTTACCTTAAAACACTAAAAGGAAATTCAAAGGCAATAATGGTCAAAATGGCAAGAAATATTATTTAAGTTAGAGAAGACAAGTCAGAACACTTTTTTGAGAGAAGCTACCTAATGGAAGCAAAATGAAACTTTTCTAAGTTCAAGGATTTAATCTTCTAAATTAAGAAAATGAATGAAGGTCAAAGCTTTATATTATGGAAATTGAATTTTTTTTTTTCTTCCATTTTTTTGTTTATTTTTTTATTTTTTATTTTTTTGATTTTTAATAGAGTTATGAACCCTAATCTATGATAAGGAAAGCCCAAAAGAGTCTAAAAAACCTAGAAAATGACTAGAAATTTTAAAAAACTTTCTACGGCTTTATTACTTTTTTTTTGGATTTTTAAATTATTAGAAAACAATTAAAATAGAAATAATAGCAATAACAACAACTAGAATAGGAATACTAAAAATAGTATTCGCCAATAAATATCAATAACAATAATAATATAAAATTAGCAATACTAATAATAACAACAACAACAACAAAACACAACACATGAAAATTTTCAAATCAAGGAAACAAAATCACATGCTAGACTTACCTAATTTATGGAAGGTGAAAAGTTAAATACCAACCTTACTTTTATGCTTTTGAAAAATCTTTATTTTAAATCTAAAGAATTCAAAGTTCAAAACTTTATGAGGAAACTCCCATTGATCCTTTTTCTTATTTATTTTTTACTTTTTGCCTTTTGTATTGAGTTGGAAATCCTAATCTAAAACATCAGAAGAAAAACCTAGAGGTCCTAGAAACCTTAGGGCCTGTTTGGTATTGGTGCTATTTTCTATTTCTATTTCTCCACATTAAAGAAATAGATTATAAAAATGCGTTTGTTTAAATTGTTAGTTGTCTGTTTCTGTTGTTGATATTTAGTTATTTGTCAAAAAACTGAAATCTAGATTTTACAATTTTCAGTTGTTTTAGCAACCTATTGCTAGAAATTTTAATATCTAGATATAGTTTTTTTTGGATTAAATTATTTATTTTGTACATTTTAAAATTAAAATTAAAATTTAATTATCATATTAATTTAAATATAATTAAAAGAGAAAATACATAAATTTTAAAAAATAATAATAAAACCAATTACAAAATGTTTTTTCTACTTTTCAATTGTCATGTTCAATAAAATTTTTGTGTAAAGTAAATTTTGAAAGTAAAACAACTAAGTAAAATAATTATAATAAATTTTATTTTTATTATAGTAATTTTTGATGTATATTATTTGTAATTTTATTATTTTAATCATGTTTTTATAATATTATTTGATTTAAAATGAAAATGACCATTTTTTTATTTAAGTTTTAATTTGTATTAATTTTATAAATGTTGACCAAACAAATTGTTGGTTTCTAGTTTTTAGTTTCTATTTTTGGTTTTTGCTTTTCGTTTCTCTAATTTTTAACAGTGATACCAAACGACCCTTCAGCAAGGAACCAAGAATATTTTAAAATTTTTGAAATTAAGATAAAAATAACAATAGTAATAATGCTAATAATAATATGAAAAATAATAAATTTATGAACAAAATTTTCCGGGAAAAATAATTTTTGTCACATCTTCAACAAAGAAAAATTTTGATGCTAACATGGAAAAAGAAATCAATACACTGCATGGGTCGAATACATACCTTGCGATGGTATTGACTCCACACGAAAGCTAAGGAATACCAAGATCTTGATCTCCCAAGAGTAAAGATCAAATCTTGATTCAAGTAAATGATAGCAAAGATCAAATCTTGATTCAAGTAAGTGATAGAAAAAACTAATCTTGATAGCAAAAAGGTCTTCAATTGGTTTCTACATCTAAGAGGAACCCTAGCTTGATCTCCAAGGAGCAAGAGAATTACCCACTCTCTTGAATGTGTACTCTCCGTTTTCCCTCTCTTGTTGAATGTAACTCCTCTTCCCCCCTTGTGTGAGCGTGCCTACTAGATGTCCAACGTAAACTCTCCCTTCCTTGCCTCCAAGGCTTTTTTTTAGAAGTAAAGGTATAGGGTTTTGAGCAAAGAGGTCCATTTTTTTTTTCCCAAAATGCCTTCTTTTCACCAAATTGCCATAGTAATGAACCTAGCTTTCACTTATGCCCACATTCACCCAAATTTAATGAAATTAAACTAAAATTAGCCCAACTTGGACTTTAGTGCCTTACAAAAATACATTATTTTCTTAAAATTCAAAATTGGAGTTTGAAATTTGTCTGAACAAAAGTAGGAATCAACAACAGGCCTCATTCCCTTGTTCATCTTTTCTATCTAAAAGAGTGCAACAAAGCTAAATTCACCGATTTTTTGTTCGAGATTAATTCTGGATAGTCAAATGAGTACACTGGTTAAGGTGAAAAAGTTTGTCTAAATGCCTTACAATAGAAAGAAGACAGTGACAACATGCCTAGTTTACATCTTAACATATGAAAGACAAATGTACTGCAATAGTGTGTACAACTACTGTCTATGCACAGAGATTAAAAAAAAAAAATGCAGTGACAACGTGTTTAGTTACCACCTTGGCTTATAATAGGGAAGAGTGGTATGATAGTGTGTTCAACTATCATTTATACGCAAAGATAAAAGGAAGATGCAGTGGCTACTTGTCCAATTATCATCAATTTGCAAAAAGAAAAAGAGTGTTATGATAGCGTGTCCAACTACCATCTATGCACAAACATAAAAAGATGACGTAGTGGTGACATGTCTAATTACCATCTCAACATATAAAAGAAAAAGGATGTTGGGGTGACAACATAAGTTGGCAATCATGTAAAAGGTGATGGGATGACAAAAGATCACAACTAATAAAACCACACATAAGGTGGTAATCATGAAAAAGGTGCTAGGGTCAGAAAATTTTGACTAATGGGACCCCACTCATAAGATGGTAATCATGTAAAGGTGTTAGGATGACAGAAGATCACGGTCAATGGAACCACACATGGTGTGGTAATCATGTGAAAGGGTGTTGGATAGCGGAACCACACATTGTGTGATAATCATGTAAGAGTGTTGATATGACAAAAGATCACAACGAAGGGGGCCACACATAGTGTAGTAATCATGTAAGGGTGTTGGGGTGATAAAAGATTACGACCAATAGGGCCATACATAGTGTGTTAATGGCATAAAGGTGTTGGGGTGATAAAAGATCATAACCAACGGGACCACACATTGTGTGGTAATCATGTAAGGGTGTTGGTGTGATAGAAGATCACGGCCAATGGGACCATACATAGTGCGGTAATCATGTAAAAAAATACAAGTGCATGACGTATTGTATTCATAAATGACAATGTAGGGAATCAATTAGCCCTAAATTTGTGAGAAAAAAATTTGAGAAAAAGGGCATCGTTTATGCTTAAAATGATGTTGGATGCAAGGAATGATAAAAGTCTTGAAAATAATGATGCTTTTATTTTAATAAAAAAACACACAAAAAGAAAACAAAGCCCCCAAAGTTTAAAACTTCTTTAAAATTATTTTGCACCAAAGCATGACATGCTACAAAGATCCCATGGCTGTTCCACGTAGTCTTTTGCAAAAGAACCTTTAATCCCACCAAGATCCTTAGACCCCAAATCTTATTTGGTGTATCAAACTCCTTTCATAATCCAATCAAGATGATCAAATCCACATATGACACATGGTACTAGCCCCTATGTCTTGTGATTGTAGAGTTTCACTAACTCCATGTTCTACTCTGAACTCAAACTATCATTATTACCATTAAAGCATGCATAACCATAATAACAATTAAGTGAAATGAGATAGAGGGATGATCAAGAAGTTAAAGTTGGTATGGAGTGATGGCAGAATAGATGGTGATGATTACTCCGAGTAGGGTTGAGATGTAAGTGGTTCTATAATTGGTAATCATCAAGGTCTCATGGCTCACAAGTAATAAACATCATGCACTTAGGTCACAATTTTGTACTAATGGTATGATGTGAATAATGTTTCCTTGCACATCTTAAAATTGAAACTCTACATCATAAGTAGTCAATTCTTGCTCAGAATGGGTTTGGAAGTACGTAATGTAGGCTAAGCTTGGGGCCATGAAAGAATGGATATATTTGACACAAATATATTATGTATGAGGGTTAATGAGGGCCAAAGATCACTCCTATTAGTTGTACTTATGAAACCTCTAGCTGCTTCTATAAAAACATCAACATCTGCCACATTGCCTCACTGGATAGGGTCCTTTAATAATGCTCCTTTTTTATGCTATTAACTTTTGCCTAGACCATCCTTCGGGTTTTTAGCTTAGTGAGTTCTATTTTTCCAATCCTCCTTTTCTCTTTCCTCTTTTCTCATTAGTCATGAACAAACTTTTTAAAAAATCATGGTAGGAGTTGAAACCTCAAGTTGGACTTCTAGACGCAGGATGAAATGTAAGCTTGGTTTAGGAAAAATGAAACAATGGAAACGAGGCTAAAGAAATCCCAATGTTTCACCATTTGCCCTTAACATTGTTATTAGTAATTTTAAAATTTGAAGGCAACAAAGTTTGGACTGAACTTGTTTTAGAAACAAGTTTCCTATGTATCTAGTATAGGATCAGGTCTTGTCGTAGTTCATGTTGACATTTGTTGAAACGTTGCTTCGGAATTGCCTTTTTCAAATTTGACATTCATTTCATTGCTTTTACATTCATTTTCTAATGCCATTGACATATTTGGCTTTTTCGTGCCCACACATGCTTTTTATTTTTATTTTTGCCTTTTGCTTTGTAGAACGCTTGTATATAGTGACCATGCTAGGGGCCCCATATGCAAGTGAGATAGGAATTCAAGGTTATAGAAAGAAATAGGCCAATTAAACAATTTAAAGGGTCGACAATGGGAAACTACTCAATGTATAGGGTTTATGGATTAAAGTGGTCGATTAATAAATGGTCACCTTTATTTAGTTACAACTCCTTAACATGATGGCCTCCTTTATTTAGTCACAACTTCTTAACATGATATAATCAAAGTTCATTCATGATCGTCTCAGGATGTTGAAAACATGAAGAACGACTTCTGTGATGAATTCTTCCAATGAGAATGATATCTGAGTAATGAGCAACCAATGTGTTCACCTCAATGTGAGGGTGATCCTTGTCCTTGGTTTGAAAAATGAACATGTAGGCTTAAATTAGGACAACAAAGGATTTTATGAATTGTATGAGGGTAGTAGAGCCAAGGCCATTCTTCATCCTAAAGTTTGATTGCTTATTTTGTAGTATCTTTATCTTATTTGTTCCTTGGGATTGAGTGAAATGAAATGGAATTGATGGTTGAAAATGTGACATCTATGCTTGATACTTATATCTTGTTGAAACCCATATTAACATAAGAAAAGAACTACCTTTATCAATTAGAAAATGATAATAGGAAATACAAAAGATTGCTATGAATGGCCATAGGCTAGTTATACTAAAAGGAAGCATACTTAAATAGAAAAATGCCATACTAATTTGATACAAAGCGTACTTAAGAAAAAAGATGCCATTATTGGCCCTACGCTACTTTAAGTACGAATACAGATGGATAGCTTAATAGAGTAAAACTAAAAGTCTAAGTCACATTCGATTGCTTGTCAGATGAAAACATAGGAACCCTATGTCTTTAAGGTGCTGAACCCGATTCTTCAATTGCCAACATGTTTCAATGGAATGACCAATAGCTCCAAAGTCAATTCATCATGATTGTACTACTTGGACAGTGGGTCACAAACCTCTTAAGACACCTCTGGGCCTATCAGATGTTCCTTCTTTTAGTTGATGATACACCTCTGCATATAAGATCGGAATGGGCTCAATAACAATCTTCTTCTTCTTTCGAATCCCTCGACTTGAAGCTCTATTTTGATTTGTAAATGCATTTGATGGGTAGGAGTTGAAACGATGTCTGGCTGCATCATTCCAAGTTCTTGTTGTTTTGTCAAGTCTTGCAGCACGTCGATAATCAAGTTGTCATTCTTCTCCAAGGCCTCTATCCTTACGGGTGGCAGAACAGGTCAAAACCCAACCGGTGACCCGTTACCCACCCATTTAGATTGGATTTGGTTTTGGAAAGAGACAAATCGTTTAAAAATGGGTCTACTTGAACCCAGCCCATTTATTAAATGCGTTGGGTGGGTTTGGGTCAGGTATTCGTTGGGTGACCCGTTTGCTTATTTTATTTTTTTATTTTGGTGCTTTTGGGCTTTTTGACCTTTGGGCCATCCACTTTTAGTTTTTTTTTCCATATATTAAGTCAATTTTGATGAAATATAAAAGAAAAAATTAAAATAAATAAGTTGTTTTTTCAAACGGATACCCGTTTATGACGCATCTATTAAACAGACGTGTTTGGGTTTATAAATTGTTGACTTGTTAATAAACGGATCAATTAAAACCCGAACCCATTTAACATCTGCCCATTTGTGATTCTCCCAAACTTGACCCATCAACCCGTTTTGCCACCCTTATCAACCCTCTACTCTAAGATGTTAGTAGTATTGAGTTGTTTGCATGACCTGCCATTGGAGGTTGTTCTTGGACAAGCTTGAAGTGGAGGGTGGAAGAAAACTTTGACATTATGTTTTTGCTCGAGCACAATTTTGGTTTGAAAGATCTTTTTTTTTAAAGAAATATTTTGATACAGGGAATCAAATCATGTACGTCTATGATAAAATAAAGATGATGAGTCAAAACATGTTCCTACAGACGACAAATTTTTTAGACATTGTTTATTTTGTGAAAACATGAGTGTCTAAGTCTAATACCCCTATTCTAGGATGATGCAAATTAAAATGGTGTGGATATGTAATGGAACCTTAAGCCTAATGTTATGACAACTTATTTGCGTATGTGAACTACCCTATCAAAAAAGAGAGAAGGGCATGCTAGAGCTTCCCTAACCTTAGTAGATTAGATGATGGATGAGACCAACTATGAACCAACCTAAATCAAGAACTAGAGATGCTTAGTTTCGGCTATATGAAAATGTTGTCGGGAAAGTTTTGATGTGTTTTGTTCTAGCCCTAGTGATGCTACCATGATCAACCTTAACATATGAGAATCATGCTAACTCAGGAAGGAAGAACATTATTCCTGAGATGAAGCAAACTCTCGGTGATAGGTTCAAGCCCTTGATGGGAGGACGCATGTAAAGGGCTTTCCACCTTTGAATGAATTAATGGATGGTGGGGTACTAGATGCAAACTCAACAAGCCCTTATATGTCTGGACTATGTCGTGATGAATGTTTATACTAGAGGCAAAACCTTTTAGGGTCCTTCACGTGGTGAAGCCAATGTAAGTGCTAATTAGCAATGTATACAAATGCAGTGATGCGAGGATATTTAAACCTACAATGATATGCAATGTCCTAATGAAGAAACTTATTAATGAAGCAAGATA